>NC_135501.1:21715115-22015115 GCF_052857255.1 Amblyomma americanum
GACCCTTAAGTGCATCCGCTATTCTTCTATTCAACTTTTGGTAAAGAATTCGCAAATATTTTTGTGGTCTGCGTCCGAATACGTGCTCTTGGCATTTCTTGCTTATTGTAAAATTCTCTTTCACTTTTTGTAACCCCTTTCTCCCAGTATATAACTTCGTCGACTGACAATAAAGTTGGTTGAAACTCAGCGCCTCTGTGTGTCGCTGCTTTCTGTCGTCTTATCTTCGCGCTATTTCACTCTTTCCATCACGCACCATCTGCAGCCGAAGTCGACACATTATACTCTGAAATTATCACTCTCTGTATGTTCCGACTTCCCGCTTCTGACATTTATCTAGGAATTTTTTTCCCTTTAACTGGTTAGGCACCAGTGTGAGCAGTGCTTGTTGCACCTGCTATAGTGTAAGCGCAGTGAGGTGAGACATTCCCATACCCCGTTCCAATTCACACAGCTGTAATGCCGAGAAACCCAGCCTGTTAGTTTGACTTTTCCAATGTGCTTTTAGTGACATCAGTTGTACTTCCCTTGTGGCACCTCGAAAAGAGGAGAGCTAGTTCAATGAATCAGTGACGCTCCGCAGACGTCATGTAAGTGCTGCAGCGAGATCATCTGTCGCCAAACCAAGCCAGCGGGGAACAGCGCACGGGCAGACGGGAGATGAAAGACGCTCGGGCATCCAGGGCTTTGTACCAGAGTCACGTCTCACTCGCTCAACCCCTGCACATCTGGCAGCGCAGAAATGCGCACGGAGTGGTAAGGGACCATCGCCTTGAACACTGGTAGCGATCACCAATCACTGGCGTGATCACGTAACACAGCACTGTAAAAAAAGTCTGCAAAATTACAGGCGTTCTGGCGGAAATTTATTGTTTGCCGCGGAGAAAAAATCTTTTACTGGAAAGAAAAGAAACGTGATCAAGCAAAAAAAAAAGACATTTTCTGTTTTTGAGCGCCGTGATCTATAGTCACGTGCGCTTCTAGTAAGAAATAAGCAACGAATAAAGCACATGAAAACCTTAAAAACTTGCATTTTTTTAAAACCTAGAATGCAGTAAACAAAAGCGTAGCGCTTAATTTTCCGCACAACTAGTACTCTTTGGTGCTGCTTCTGATGCGGAGCTGCACTTCGCAAGATGGCTGCCGAATGAAGAGCGGTGGATTTCTTGCTGCGTCGATTGGTTGACTTTATTTGGACAGGTGAGCGAAAAAGCATTCTCTGCCGCTTGATACAGACAGTATGTCTTGCTTTGAGCCACCTGAGGGGCTCTCGAAACTGTATTGCAGATGTTGCATGCGATGGAGGTGCTTTGCTGTAGCGAAGTGTTAAGGCGTGGGCACAGAGCTCGCATCTCGCATAATGGCGGGAAAGCCCGAGCCATGTGTAACTTTCATCCCCCACCTTGTGGTTTCAAGCTGCCTGTGCTCCGTAAACTGTTCATGGTGAAGGTGCAGCTTTGATACGCAACTAAAAGGAACAGGACGAGTGCTAACGCGCGAATGCCTTTCCGCCGCGGACGCCGCCGTAGCGGCAAGCGTCGTGTGTTCAGTTTCATCGTGCTAAATTCTAAATCGAGCCGCGGCCTCGCTACCGCAACCACGAAGCCCATAATTTTCCTCGCGTTCACGATTGTCCCCAAAGGCTATCTGAAATCTTTGCAATGTGTTTCAATGGGGCATGTATGTTAAAGTTGAGATCCGCCAGGAGCAGGGTTCACGCTGGGGCTTCGGCTCGCGCGACTGGCCGGCGCGCCGGCTGTCGTCACGCAGCCGGCACACCGGCCAGTCGCGAGAGCCGACACCAGTCTTGCGAGATTCCGGCCCCTGCATCAGCTTGTCGTTCCGAATGTCGGGCTACGGCCGAGCGGAGGCCGTTCGGCTCGCAATATCCTCGAACTCATGAGCGTTGAAACTCTATGTACGAGAATTTTCGAGAGAAGACAAAGCTGCGGTCAGGACGCTTGCCTAGCAACGTCGACCCGGAAGCGGATCGTTTCCGTTACCCGCTTTGCGCTTGCTGCGCGGCTGCGCTCCCACCATGCATTGCGGTTGAGCATGTCTTCGCATTAGTAGGCTCGGCAGCCTTGTCGCCGCGGCTGTATCGGCTTAAGCGTCAAATAGATTCGACATGGCTTTTGCTATGGCTGTGAAATATGTTCTAAGATTTTAATGTTGAATATTCTGTTTGCTCTGTTTGCCGGCTAATGAGAACTACCATACTGGATTATATCACTTACTGCGGACTGTTGTGGACGGTGCACGTACGTTATGTTGGGCACGGGCCGTCGGTCACCCGTACGTGTCCGTCCTCTTCGGAGGCTGGCGTAGTATTGCAAACGGCGTAGATGCTTGACAGCATGCTTAAAGGGACTATGCAATCAATTAATTGAGATTACGTAAAGGAGACGAGAGATAGGCATTTCATCACTCGTCACCCCAACGCAATAATATTTAAGCTAGCATCAATAACAACGAAGGTATAGACGATTAAAAATACGCTCCTACCCCCCCCCCCCCCCCCCCCCCCCCCCCCCCTCAACTCGTACACGCGGCGGGGCACCAGACAAAACTAAGAAACCAGCTCTGGGAGTGGGCCCCGCCCATGAATACGTCATCCGCTGACGTTCCTTTTGCAACTTCCGGTTGTCGCTCCTGGCACCCCAGCACCAGCGTCGGCGGCGTGATTGCGGCGCGCGTCGGGTTTCTTTGCTTGTCCTCTGTTGTAGTTAGCAGTAACGGACCCGGACCTCAAGGCGCGACTGCTCGCTCTTACGGCCGCGATGGGCATCGAGCCCTATGCGTTCACGCTGAACGCCAGCGACGACAGTAGCGACCCGGCGAGCAACTGCGAGTGGCTCCGGAACTCCAGACAGAAGGAGGCGGCAGGAGAAAATTGAAACCATATGCGCGAAGGCAAAGCCCTGGCTCGCGCTTGCTCGAGAGGCTCGCGCGGCGGCACGAGCAGACGATTTTCACGGCTACCGGAAGTGCGCCCGTGACGTCGTGGCTGCCGTGGCTCCAGCGGATGAGAGCGTGTGGTGGCCTGACGACGTCATGGGCACAGTGACGTCTTTTTTCACGATTTCAGTTTCAAAATCGGTCATTACGAGCACACCAATCTGCCTGCGAATTTTAAAAAAAAACACGGTTTTTAAAATTTCATAATAAATTGCCGGCTCAGTTTCGAAGACTCATACTTGGTGTGAATGCTTCATAGCATCATTTCTAAGCATTGAAAACATTTACAAGCGACTTTTTATTCATTGCCCAGTCCCTTTAAATTACTATGCTTAAGTCACCAGACTGCTTAATAAATGGACTATGCAACGAATAAAAAGTCACTTGTAAATGTTTTCAATGCTTAGAAATGATGCTAAGAAGCATTCACACCAAGTATGAGTCTTCAGAACTTAGCCGGAAATTTATTATGACCTTTTAAAAATCGTGTTTTTCAAAATTCGCGGGCCGATTGGTGTGCTCATAGTGACCGATTTTGGAAATAAAATCGTGGAACAAAGACGTCACTGTACCATGACGTCGCCAGGCCACCACACGCTCTCATTCGCTGGAGCCACGACCGCCACGACGTCACGGGCACACTTCTGGTAGCCGTGAATATCGTCTGCTCGTGCCGCCGCGCGACCCTCTTGGGCAAGCGAGCCAGGGCATTGCCTTCGCTGTATATGGTTTCAATTTTTCTCTGCCGCCTCCTTCTGTCGGTAGTTCCGGAGCCACTCGCACGGCACTTCCTGCGCACGCATATGGCTCGATGCCCATCGCGGCCGTAAGAGCGAGCAGCCGCACCTCGACGACCGGGCTTATTACTGCTAATTACCACAGATGACAAGCAAAGAAACCCAACGCGCGCCGCAATCCAGGAAGGCGAAGAGACCGGAGAGATGCCGCCACGCCGCCGACGCTGCTGCTGGGGGGCTAGGAGCGACAACCGGAAGTTGCAAAAGGAACGTCTGCGGATGACGTATCCATGGGCGGGGCCCAGTCCCAGAGCTGTTTTCTTTATTTTTTTTTCTGGTGCTCCTCGTGTACGAGTTGAGGGGTGAGTGGAGGAGCGTAATTTTTAATCGTCTATATCTTCGTTGTTATTAATGCTAGCTTAAAAATTCTTGCGTTGGGGTGACGAGTGATGAAATGCCTATCTCTCGTCTGGTTTACGTAACCTCAATTAATATATAGCATAGTCCCTTTAAGGGCTAAGTTTAGGCTTCGAGCGAATGCGCATCTCTGCTGACGTAGTCCATCGCGTCCCCTGTTGCCGACGCTTGCATGCAACCTCGTGCGAGTTAGTGTTGCTTGCCGCGCGCAACCAGGCGTGAAGACGTCGATATGAGCCAAGTTGGTAGGTGCGGATCTTTGCAGCATCTCGAAAGCAGCAAATAGAGGGCGTAGCCTAAGTGAGTAGCCTATTCACTGAAGAGAGCGTAGCAAGCTGCAAGGAGGGCATACTTAGGAAGTGACTTTAGCCATGTGTTTACAGCGATCTCCGCTGTAACTTTGTAATGAGAATCCGCTGAGAAAATTGCAGGCATCATAAAACAATTTTTTTTCACTTAAGGAAGAACCAACTAGCCTGATTAAGCACTCAAAATCAGTGTTCACTGGTTCAGTAATGAAGCGTATCGCGGGCATGACACACGTATGTCCCGGATGACCTCGTCAATTCGACTTCATATGTACGTCGCTGTGAGACATTCATGTTGCACCGGGCCTCTGCTAGAACTGATCGGGATCACCGCCTGCTCGAATATAAGTAGATTTTAGTGCATAGACCTGGTGCTTTTCTCCTGGCTTCAATATATTAATAAAACAATTTGCATAACCGTAATTCTAAGGCCGAGATTAACTCTGGTGGCGACTAGCAAATCGGCACAGTGAATTACTCTATCCATAAATTAATGTTGGGATTCCCTTATGTATTTTCAACTTAGCACTGTTGTTTTAGTCAGTGGGCACGGCGGACTCAGATCGACCATGTTGCTAACGGGAACACCGTTCTTCGTACTGCAGGTTATCCTGGGTTCCGCTGCATTACGAACAACTGGACTCGTGTGGCCCCATGGCGCTTGCTGCTGCGATGGAAATCGGACCCTCATCGAAAACGCACACATCTTGCTGTCGTCAATTGATGACACTTTTCTGGACATGCGTGTTCTTCCAGCGTCAACGTTCATGCATCGCACTGTGACGTCATCGGAGCCAACAGCTATAAAAGAAGCCACGCAGGAATACAGCTTCAGTGGGCACGGCGGACTCGGATCGACCATGTTGCTAACGGGAACACGGTTCTTCGTACTGCAGGTTATCCTGGGTTCCGCTGCATTACGAACAACTGGACTCGTGTGGCCCCATGGCGCTTGCTGCTGCGATGGAAATCGGACCCTCATCGAAAACGCACACATCTTGCTGTCGTCACTTGATGACACTTTTCTGGACATGCGTGTTCTTCCAGCGTCAACGTTCATGCATCGCACTGTGACGTCATCGGAGCCAACAGCTATAAAAGAAGCCACGCAGGAATACAGCTTCAGTGGGCACGGCGGACTCGGATCGACCATGTTGCTAACGGAAACACCGTTCTTCGTACTGCAGGTTATCCTGGGTTCCGCTGCATTACGAACAACTGGACTCGTGTGGCCCCATGGCGCTTGCTGCTGCGATGGAAATCGGACCCTCATCGAAAACGCACACATCTTGCTGTCGTCATTTGATGACACTTTTCTGGACATGCGTGTTCTTCCGGCGTCAACGTTCATGCATCGCACTGTGACGTCATCGGAGCCAACAGCTATAAAAGAAGCCACGCAGGAATACAGCTTCAATGGGCACGGCGGACTCGGATCGACCATGTTGCTAACGGAAACACCGTTCTTCGTACTGCAGGTTATCCTGGGTTCCGCTGCATTACGAACAACTGGACTCGTGTGGCGCCATGGCGCTTGCTGCTGCGATGGATATCGGACCCTCATCGAAAACGCACACATCTTGCTGTCGTCACTTGATGACACTTTTCTGGACATGCGTGTTCTTCCAGCGTCAACGTTCATGCATCGTACTGTGACGTCATCGGAGACAACAGCTATAAAAGAAGCCACGCAGGAATACAGCTTCAGTGGGCACGGCGGACTCGGATCGACCATGTTGCTAACGGGAACACTGTTCTTCGTACTGCAGGTTATCCAGGGTTCCGCTGCATTACGAACAATTGGACTCGTGTGGCCCCATGGCGCTTGCTGCTGCGATGGAAATCGGACCCTCATCGAAAACGCACACATCTTGCTGTCGTCACTTGATGACACTTTTCTGGACATGCGTGTTCTTCCAGCGTCAACGTTCATGCATCGCACTGTGACGTCATCGGAGCCAACAGCTGTAAAAGAAGCCACGCAGGAATACAGCTTCAGTGGGCACGGCGGACTCGGATCGACCATGTTGCTAACGGAAACACCGTTCTTCGTACTGCAGGTTATCCTGGGTTCCGCTGCATTACGAACAACTGGACTCGTGTGGCCCCATGGCGCTTGCTGCTGCGATGGAAATCGGACCCTCATCGAAAATGCACACATCTTGCTGTCGTCATTTGATGACACTTTTCTGGACATGCGTGTTCTTCCAGCGTCAACGCTCATGCATCGCACTGTGACGTCATCGGAGCCAACAGCTATAAAAGAAGCCACGCAGGAATACCGCGTCAGTGGGCACGGCGGACTCGGATCGACCATGTTGCTAGCGGAAACACCGTTCTTCGTACTGCAGGTTATCCTGGGTTCCGCTGCATTACGAACAACTGGACTCGTGTGGCCCCATGGCGCTTGCTGCTGCGATGGAAATCGGACCCTCATCGAAAACGCACACATCTTGCTGTCGTCAATTGATGACACTTTTCTGGACATGCGTGTTCTTCCAGCGTCAACGTTCATGCATCGCACTGTGACGTCATCGGAGCCAACAGCTATAAAAGAAGCCACGCAGGAATACAGCTTCAGTGGGCACGGCGGACTCGGATCGACCATGTTGCTAACGGGAACACGGTTCTTCGTACTGCAGGTTATCCTGGGTTCCGCTGCATTACGAACAACTGGACTCGTGTGGCCCCATGGCGCTTGCTGCTGCGATGGAAATCGGACCCTCATCGAAAACGCACACATCTTGCTGTCGTCACTTGATGACACTTTTCTGGACATGCGTGTTCTTCCAGCGTCAACGTTCATGCATCGCACTGTGACGTCATCGGAGCCAACAGCTATAAAAGAAGCCACGCAGGAATACAGCTTCAGTGGGCACGGCGGACTCGGATCGACCATGTTGCTAACGGGAACACCGTTCTTCGTACTGCAGGTTATCCTGGGTTCCGCTGCATTACGAACAACTGGACTCGTGTGGCCCCATGGCGCTTGCTGCTGCGATGGAAATCGGACCCTCATCGAAAACGCACACATCTTGCTGTCGTCATTTGATGACACTTTTCTGGACATGCGTGTTCTTCCGGCGTCAACGTTCATGCATCGCACTGTGACGTCATCGGAGCCAACAGCTATAAAAGAAGCCACGCAGGAATACAGCTTCAATGGGCACGGCGGACTCGGATCGACCATGTTGCTAACGGAAACACCGTTCTTCGTACTGCAGGTTATCCTGGGTTCCGCTGCATTACGAACAACTGGACTCGTGTGGCCCCATGGCGCTTGCTGCTGCGATGGATATCGGACCCTCCTCGAAAACGCACACATCTTGCTGTCGTCACTTGATGACACTTTTCTGGACATGCGTGTTCTTCCAGCGTCAACGTTCATGCATCGTACTGTGACGTCATCGGAGACAACAGCTATAAAAGAAGCCACGCAGGAATACAGCTTCAGTGGGCACGGCGGACTCGGATCGACCATGTTGCTAACGGGAACACTGTTCTTCGTACTGCAGGTTATCCAGGGTTCCGCTGCATTACGAACAATTGGACTCGTGTGGCCCCATGGCGCTTGCTGCTGCGATGGAAATCGGAGCCTCATCGAAAACGCACACATCTTGCTGTCGTCACTTGATGACACTTTTCTGGACATGCGTGTTCTTCCAGCGTCAACGTTCATGCATCGCACTGTGACGTCATCGGAGCCAACAGCTGTAAAAGAAGCCACGCAGGAATACAGCTTCAGTGGGCACGGCGGACTCGGATCGACCATGTTGCTAACGGAAACACCGTTCTTCGTACTGCAGGTTATCCTGGGTTCCGCTGCATTACGAACAACTGGACTCGTGTGGCCCCATGGCGCTTGCTGCTGCGATGGAAATCGGACCCTCATCGAAAACGCACACATCTTGCTGTCGTCACTTGATGACACTTTTCTGGACATGCGTGTTCTTCCAGCGTCAACGTTCATGCATCGCACTGTGACGTCATCGGAGCCAACAGCTATAAAAGAAGCCACGCAGGAATACAGCTTCAGTGGGCACGGCAGACTCGGATCGACCATGTTGCTAACGGGAACACCGTTCTTCGTACTGCAGGTTATCCTGGGTTCCGCTGCATTACGAACAACTGGACTCGTGTGGCCCCATGGCGCTTGCTGCTGCGATGGAAATCGGACCCTCATCGAAAACGCACACATCTTGCTGTCGTCACTTGATGACACTTTTCTGGACATGCGTGTTCTTCCAGCGTCAACGTTCATGCATCGCAGTGTGACGTCATAGGAGCCAACAGCTATAAAAGAAGCCACGCAGGAATACAGCTTCAGTGGGCACGGCGGACTCGGATCGACCATGTTGCTAACGGGAACACTGTTCTTCGTACTGCAGGTTATCCAGGGTTCCGCTGCATTACGAACAACTGGACTAGTGTGGCCCCATGGCGCTTGCTGCTGCGATGGAAATCGGACCCTCATCGAAAACGCACACATCTTGCTGTCGTCACTTGATGACACTTTTCTGGACATGCGTGTTCTTCCAGCGTCAACGTTCATGCATCGCACTGTGACGTCATCGGAGCCAACAGCTATAAAAGAAGCCACGCAGGAATACAGCTTCAGTGGGCATGGCGGACTCGGATCGACCATGTTGCTAACGGAAACACCGTTCTTCGTACTGCAGGTTATCCTGGGTTCCGCTGCATTACGAACAACTGGACTCGTGTGGCCCCATGGCGCTTGCTGCTGCGATGGAAATCGAACCCTCATCGAAAACGCACACATCTTGCTGTCGTCATTTGATGACACTTTTCTGGACATGCGTGTTCTTCCAGCGTCAACGTTCATGCATCGCACTGTGACGTCATCGGAGCCATAAGCTATAAAAGAAGCCACGCAGGAATACAGCTTCAATGGGCACGGCGGACTCGGATCGACCATGTTGCTAACGGAAACACCGTTCTTCGTACTGCAGGTTATCCTGGGTTCCGCTGCATTACGAACAACTGGACTCGTGTGGCCCCATGGCGCTTGCTGCTGCGATGGAAATCGGACCCTCATCGAAAACGCACACATCTTGCTGTCATCACTTGATGACACTTTTCTGGACATGCGTGTTCTTCCAGCGTCAACGTTCATGCATCGCACTGTGACGTCATCGGAGACAACAGCTATAAAAGAAGCCACGCAGGAATACAGCTTCAGTGGGCACGGCGGACTCGGATCGACCATGTTGCTAACGGGAACACTGTTCTTCGTACTGCAGGTTATCCAGGGTTCCGCTGCATTACGAACAACTGGACTCGTGTGGCCCCATGGCGCTTGCTGCTGCGATGGAAATCGGACCCTCATCGAAAACGCACACATCTTGCTGTCGTCATTTGATGACACTTTTCTGGACATGCGTGTTCTTCCAGCGTCAACGTTCATGCATCGCACTGTGACGTCATCGGAGCCAACAGCTATAAAAGAAGCCACGCAGGAATACAGCTTCAATGGGCACGGCGGACTCGGATCGACCATGTTGCTAACGGAAACACCGTTCTTCGTACTGCAGGTTATCCTGGGTTCCGCTGCATTACGAACAACTGGACTCGTGTGGCCCCATGGCGCTTGCTGCTGCGATGGAAATCGGACCCTCATCGAAAACGCACACATCTTGCTGTCGTCACTTGATGACACTTTTCTGGACATGCGTGTTCTTCCAGCGTCAACGTTCATGCATCGCACTGTGACGTCATCGGAGACAACAGCTATAAAAGAAGCCACGCAGGAATACAGCTTCAGTGGGCACGGCCGACTCGGATCGACCATGTTGCTAACGGGAACACTGTTTTTCGTACTGCAGGTTATCCAGGGTTCCGCTGCATTACGAACAACTGGACTCGTGTGGCCCCATGGCGCTTGCTGCTGCGATGGAAATCGGACCCTCATCGAAAACGCACACATCTTGCTGTCGTCACTTGATGACACTTTTCTGGACATGCGTGTTCTTCCAGCGTCAACGTTCATGCATCGCACTGTGACGTCATCGGAGCCAACAGCTATAAAAGAAGCCACGCAGGAATACAGCTTCAGTGGGCACGGCGGACTCGGATCGACCATGTTGCTAACGGAAACACCGTTCAACGTACTGCAGGTTATCCTGGGTTCCGCTGCATTACGAACAACTGGACTCGTGTGGCCCCATGGCGCTTGCTGCTGCGATGGAAATCGGACCCTCATCGAAAACGCACACATCTTGCTGTCGTCACTTGATGACATTTTTCTGGACATGCGTGTTCTTCCAGCGTCAACGTTCATGCATCGCACTGTGACGTCATCGGAGCCAACAGCTATAAAAGAAGCCACGCAGGAATACAGCTTCAGTGGGCACGGCGGACTCGGATCGACCATGTTGCTAACGGAAACACCGTTCTTCGTACTGCAGGTTATCCTGGGTTCCGCTGCATTACGAACAACTGGACTCGTGTGGCCCCATGGCGCTTGCTGCTGCGATGGAAATCGGACCCTCATCGAAAACGCACACATCTTGCTGTCGTCACTTGATGACACTTTTCTGGACATGCGTGTTCTTCCAGCGTCAACGTTCATGCATCGCACTGTGACGTCATCGGAGACAACAGCTATAAAAGAAGCCACGCAGGAATACAGCTTCAGTGGGCACGGCGGACTCGGATCGACCATGTTGCTAACGGGAACACTGTTTTTCGTACTGCAGGTTATCCAGGGTTCCGCTGCATTACGAACAACTGGACTCGTGTGGCTCCATGGCGCTTGCTGCTGCGATGGAAATCGGACCCTCATCGAAAACGCACACATCTTGCTGTCGTCACTTGATGACACTTTTCTGGACATGCGTGTTCTTCCAGCGTCCACGTTCATGCATCGCACTGTGACGTCATCGGAGCCAACAGCTATAAAAGAAGCCACGCAGGAATACAGCTTCAGTGGGCACGGCGGACTCGGATCGACCATGTTGCTAACGGAAACACCGTTCAACGTACTGCAGGTTATCCTGGGTTCCGCTGCATTACGAACAACTGGACTCGTGTGGCCCCATGGCGCTTGCTGCTGCGATGGAAATCGGACCCTCATCGAAAACGCACACATCTTGCTGTCGTCACTTGATGACACTTTTCTGGACATGCGTGTTCTTCCAGCGTCAACGTTCATGCATCGCGCTGTGACGTCATCGGAGCCAACAGCTATAAAAGAAGCCACGCAGGAATACAGCTTCAGTGGGCACGGCAGACTCGGATCGACCATGTTGCTAACGGGAACACCGTTCTTCGTACTGCAGGTTATCCTGGGTTCCGCTGCATTACGAAACACTGGACTCGTGTGGCCCCATGGCGCTTGCTGCTGCGATGGAAATCGGACCCTCATCGAAAACGCACACATCTTGCTGTCGTCACTTGATGACACTTTTCTGGACATGCGTGTTCTTCCAGCGTCAACGTTCATGCATCGCACTGTGAAGTCATCGGAGACAACAGCTATAAAAGTAGCCACGCAGGAATACAGCTTCAGTGGGCACGGCGGACTCGGATCGACCATGTTGCTAGCGGAAACACCGTTCTTCGTACTGCAGGTTATCCTGGGTTCCGCTGCATTACGAACAACTGGACTCGTGTGGCCCCATGGCGCTTGCTGCTGCGATGGAAATCGGACCCTCATCGAAAACGCACACATCTTGCTGTCGTCACTTGATGACACTTTTCTGGACATGCGTGTTCTTCCAGCGTCAACGTTCATGCATCGCACTGTGACGTCATCGGAGCCAACAGCTATAAAAGAAGCCACGCAGGAATACAGCTTCAGTGGGCACGGCGGACTCGGATCGACCATGCTGCTAACGGAAACACCGTTCTTCGTACTGCAGGTTATCCTGGGTTCCGCTGCATTACGAACAACTGGACTCGTGTGGCCCCATGGCGCTTGCTGCTGCGATGGAAATCGGACCCTCATCGAAAACGCACACATCTTGCTGTCGTCATTTGATGACACTTTTCTGGACATGCGTGTTCTTCCAGCGTCAATGTTCATGCATCGCACTGTGACGTCATCGGAGCCAAAAGCTATAAAAGAAGCCACGCAGGAATACAGCTTCAATGGGCACGGCGGACTCGGATCGACCATGTTGCTAACGGAAACACCGTTCTTCGTACTGCAGGTTATCCTGGGTTCCGCTGCATTACGAACAACTGGACTCGTGTGGCCCCATGGCGCTTGCTGCTGCGATGGAAATCGGACCCTCATCGAAAACGCACACATCTTGCTGTCGTCACTTGATGACACTTTTCTGGACATGCGTGTTCTTCCAGCGTCAACTTTCATGCATCGCACTGTGACGTCATCGGAGACAACAGCTATAAAAGAAGCCACGCAGGAATACAGCTTCAGTGGGCACGGCGGACTCGGATCGACCATGTTGCTAACGGGAACACTGTTCTTCGTACTGCAGGTTATCCAGGGTTCCGCTGCATTACGAACAACTGGACTCGTGTGGCCCCATGGCGCTTGCTGCTGCGATGGAAATCGGACCCTCATCGAAAACGCACACATCTTGCTGTCGTCACTTGATGACACTTTTTTGGACATGCGTGTTCTTCGAGCGTCAACGTTCATGCATCGCACTGTGACGTCATCGGAGCCAACAGCTATAAAAGAAGCCACGCAGGAATACAGCTTCAGTGGGCACGGCGGACTCGGATCGACCATGTTGCTAACGGGAACACCGTTCTTCGTACTGCAGGTTATCCTGGGTTCCGCTGCATTACGAACAACTGGACTCGTGTGGCCCCATGGCGCTTGCTGCTGCGATGGAAATCGGACCCTCATCGAAAACGCACACATCTTGCTGTCGTCACTTGATGACACTTTTCTGGACATGCGTGTTCTTCCAGCGTCAACGTTCATGCATCGCACTGTGACGTCATCGGAGCCAACAGCTATAAAAGAAGCCACGCAGGAATACAGCTTCAGTGGTCACGGCGGACTCGGATCGACCATGTTGCTAACGGGAACACCGTTCTTCGTACTGCAGGTTATCCTGGGTTCCGCTGCATAACGAACAACTGTACTCGTGTGGCCCCATGGCGCTTGCTGCTGCGATGGAAATCGGACCCTCATCAAAAACGCACACATCTTGCTGTCGTCACTTGATGACACTTTTCTGGACATGCGTGTTCTTCCAGCATCAACGTTCATGCATCGCACTGTGACGTCATCGGAGCCAACAGCTATAAAAGAAGCCACACAGGAATACAGCTTCAGTGGGCACGGCGGACTCGGATCGACCATGTTGCTAACGGGAACACCGTTCTTCGTACTGCAGGTTATCCTGGGTTCCGCTGCATCACGAACAACTGTACTCGTGTGGCCCCATCGCGCTTGCTGCTGCGATGGAAATCGGACCCTCATCGAAAACGCACACATCTTGCTGTCGTCACTTGATGACACATTTCTGGACATGCGTGTTCTTCCAGCGTCAACGTTCATGCATCGCACTGTGACGTCATCGGAGCCAACAGCTATAAAAGAAGCCACGCAGGATTACAGCTTCAATGGGCGCGGCGGACTCGGATCGACCATGTTGCTAACGGAAACACCGTTCTTCGTACTGCAGGTTATCCTGGGTTCCGCTGCATTACGAACAACTGGACTCGTGTGGCCCCATGGCGCTTGCTGCTGCGATGGAAATCGGACCCTCATCGAAAACGCACACATCTTGCTGTCGTCACTTGATGACACTTTTCTGGACATGCGTGTTCTTCCAGCGTCAACGTTCATGTATCGCACTGTGACGTCATCGGAGCCAACAGCTATAAAAGAAGCCACGCAGGAATGCAGCATCAGTGGGCACGGCGGACTCGGATCGACCATGTTGCTAACGGAAACACCGTTCAACGTACTGCAGGTTATCCTGGGTTCCGCTGCATTACGAACAACTGGACTCGTGTGGCCCCATGGCGCTTGCTGCTGCGATGGAAATCGGACCCTCATCGAAAACGCACACATCTTGCTGGCGTCACTTGATGACACTTTTCTGGACATGCGTGTTCTTCCAGCGTCAACGTTCATGCATCGCGCTGTGACGTCTTCGGAGCCAACAGCTATAAAAGAAGCCACGCAGGAATACAGCTTCAGTGGGCACGGCAGACTCGGATCGACCATGTTGCTAACGGGAACACCGTTCTTCGTACTGCAGGTTATCCTGGGTTCCGCTGCATTACGAAAAACTGGACTCGTGTGGCCCCATGGCGCTTGCTGCTGCGATGGAAATCGGACCCTCATCGAAAACGCACACATCTTGCTGTCGTCACTTGATGACACTTTTCTGGACATGCGTGTTCTTCCAGCGTCAACGTTCATGCATCGCACTTTGACGTCATCGGAGCCAACAGCTATAAAAGAAGCCACGCAGGAATACAGCTTCAGTGAGCACGGCGGACTCGGATCAACCATGTTGCTAACGGAAACACCGTTCTTCGTACTGCAGGTTATCCTGGGTTCCGCTGCATTACGAACAACTGGACTCGTGTGGCCCCATGGCGCTTGCTGCTGCGATGGAAATCGGACCCTCATCGAAAACGCACACATCTTGCTGTCGTCAATTGATGACACTTTTCTGGACATGCGTGTTCTTCCAGCGTCAACGCTCATGCATCGCACTGTGACGTCATCGGAGCCAACAGCTATAAAAGAAGCCACGCAGGAATACAGCTTCAGTGGGCACGGCGGACTCGGATCGACCATGTTGCTAACGGGAACACGGTTCTTCGTACTGCAGGTTATCCTGGGTTCCGCTGCATTACGAACAACTGGACTCGTGTGGCCCCATGGCGCTTGCTGCTGCGATGGAAATCGGACCCTCATCGAAAACGCACACATCTTGCTGTCGTCACTTGACACTTTTCTGGACATGCGTGTTCTTCCAGCGTCAACGTTCATGCATCGCACTGTGACGTCATCGGAGCCAACAGCTATAAAAGAAGCCACGCAGGAATACAGCTTCAGTGGGCACGGCGGACTCGGATCGACCATGTTGCTAACGGAAACACCGTTCTTCGTACTGCAGGTTATCCTGGGTTCCGCTGCATTACGAAAAACTAAACTCGTGTGGCCCCATGGCGCTTGCTGCTGCGATGGAAATCGGACCCTCATCGAAAACGCACACATCTTGCTGTCGTCATTTGATGACACTTTTCTGGACATGCGTCTTCTTCCAGCGTCATCGTTCATGCATCGCACTGTGACGTCATCGGAGCCAAAAGCTATAAAAGAAGCCACGCAGGAATACAGCTTCAATGGGCACGGCGGACTCGGATCGACCATGTTGCTAACGGAAACACCGTTCTTCGTACTGCAGGTTATCCTGGGTTCCGCTGCATTACGAACAACTGGACTCGTGTGGCCCCATGGCGTTTGCTGCTGCGATGGAAATCGGACCCTCATCGAAAACGCACACATCTTGCTGGCGTCACTTGATGACACTTTTCTGGACATGCGTGTTCTTCCAGCGTCAACGTTCATGCATCGCGCTGTGACGTCATCGGAGCCAACAGCTATAAAAGAAGCCACGCAGGAATACAGCTTCAGTGGGCACGGCAGACTCGGATCGACCATGTTGCTAACGGGAACACCGTTCTTCGTACTGCAGGTTATCCTGGGTTCCGCTGCATTACGAAAAACTGGACTCGTGTGGCCCCATGGCGCTTGCTGCTGCGATTTAAATCGGACCCTCATCGAAAACGCACACATCTTGCTGTCGTCACTTGATGACACTTTTCTGGACATGCGTGTTCTTCCAGCGTCAACGTTCATGCATCGCACTGTGACGTCATCGGAGCCAACAGCTATAAAAGAAGCCACGCAGGAATACAGCTTCAGTGGGCACGGCGGACTCGGGTCGACCATGTTGCTAGCGGAAACACCGTTCTTCGTACTGCAGGTTATCCTGGGTTCCGCTGCATTACGAACAACTGGACTCGTGTGGCCCCATGGCGCTTGCTGCTGCGATGGAAATCGGACCCTCATCGAAAACGCACACATCTTGCTGTCGTCAATTGATGACACTTTTCTGGACATGCGTGTTCTTCAAGCGTCAACGTTCATGCATCGCACTGTGACGTCATCGGAGCCAACAGCTATAAAAGAAGCCACGCAGGAATACAGCTTCAGTGGGCACGGCGGACTCGGATCGACCATGTTGCTAACGGAAACACCGTTCTTCGTGCTGCAGGTTATCCTGGGTTCTGCTGCATTACGAACAACTGGACTCGTGTGGCCCCATGGCGCTTGCTGCTGCGATGGAAATCGGACCCTCATCGAAAACGCACACATCTTGCTGTCGTCACTTGATGACACTTTTCTGGACATGCGTGTTCTTCCAGCGTCAACGTTCATGCATCGCACTTTGACGTCATCGGAGCCAACAGCTATAAAAGAAGCCACGCAGGAATACAGCTTCAGTGAGCACGGCGGACTCGGATCGACCATGTTGCTAACGGAAACACCGTTCTTCGTACTGCAGGTTATCCTGGGTTCCGCTGCATTACGAACAACTGGACTCGTGTGGCCCCATGGCGCTTGCTGCTGCGATGGAAATCGGACCCTCATCGAAAACGCACACATCTTGCTGTCGTCAATTGATGACACTTTTCTGGACATGCGTGTTCTTCCAGCGTCAACGCTCATGCATCGCACTGTGACGTCATCGGAGCCAACAGCTATAAAAGAAGCCACGCAGGAGAACAGCTTCAGTGGGCACGGCGGACTCGGATCGACCATGTTGCTAACGGGAACACGGTTCTTCGTACTGCAGGTTATCCTGGGTTCCGCTGCATTACGAACAACTGGACTCGTGTGGCCCCATGGCGCTTGCTGCTGCGATGGAAATCGGACCCTCATCGAAAACGCACACATCTTGCTGTCGTCACTTGATGACACTTTTCTGGACATGCGTGTTCTTCCAGCGTCAACGTTCATGCATCGCACTGTGACGTCATCGGAGCCAACAGCTATAAAAGAAGCCACGCAGGAATACAGCTTCAGTGGGCACGGCAGACTCGGATCGACCATGTTGCTAACGGAAACACCGTTCTTCGTACTGCAGGTTATCCTGGGTTCCGCTGCATTACGAACAACTGGACTCGTGTGGCCCCATGGCGCTTGCTGCTGCGATGGAAATCGGACCCTCATCGAAAACGCACACATCTTGCTGTCGTCATTTGATGACACTTTTCTGGACATGCGTCTTCTTCCAGCGTCAACGTTCATGCATCGCACTGTGACGTCATCGGAGCCAAAAGCTATAAAAGAAGCCACGCAGGAATACAGCTTCAATGGGCACGGCGGACTCGGATCGACCATGTTGCTAACGGAAACACCGTTCTTCGTACTGCAGGTTCTCCTGGGTTCCGCTGCATTACGAACAACTGCACTCGTGTGGCCCCATGGCGCTTGCTGCTGCGATGGAAATCGGACCCTCACATCTTGCTGTCGTCACTTGATGACACTTTTCTGGACATGCGTGTTCTTCCAGCGTCAACGTTCATGCATCGCACTGTGACGTCATAGGAGCCAACAGCTATAAAAGAAGCCACGCAGGAATAGAGCTTCAGTGGGCACAGCGGACTCGGATAGACCATGTTGCTAACGGGAACACCGTTCTTCGTACTGCAGGTTATCCTGGGTTCCGCTGCATTACGAACAACTGGACTCGTGTGGCCCTATGGCGCTTGCTGCTGCGATGGAAATCGGACCCTCATCGAAAACGCACACATCTTGCTGTCGTCACTTGATGACACTTTTCTGGACATGCGTGTTCTTCGAGCGTCAACGTTCATGCATCGCACTGTGACGTCATCGGAGCCAACAGCTATAAAAGAAGCCACGCAGGAATACAGCTTCAGTGGGCACGGCGGACTCGGATCGACCATGTTGCTAACGGGAACACCGTTCTTCGTACTGCAGGTTATCCTGGGTTCCGCTGCATTACGAACAACTGGACTCGTGTGGCCCCATGGCGCTTGCTGCTGCGATGGAATTCGGACCCTCATCGAAAACGCACACATCTTGCTGTCGTCACTTGATGACACTTATCTGGACATGCGTGTTCTTCCAGCGTCAACGTTCATGCATCGCACTGTGACGTCATCGGAGCCAACAGCTATAAAAGAAGCCACGCAGGAATACAGCTTCAGTGGTCACGGCGGACTCGGATCGACCATGTTGCTAACGGGAACACCGTTCTTCGTACTGCAGGTTATCCTGGGTTCCGCTGCATAACGAACAACTGGACTCGTGTGGCCCCATGGCGCTTGCTGCTGCGATGGAAATCGGACCCTCATCAAAAACGCACACATCTTGCTGTCGTCACTTGATGACACTTTTCTGGACATGCGTGTTCTTCCAGCGTCAACGTTCATGCATCGCACTGTGACGTCATCGGAGCCAACAGCTATAAAAGAAGCCACGCAGGAATACAGCTTCAGTGGGCACGGCGGACTCGGATCGACCATGTAGCTAACGGGAACACCGTTCTTCGTACTGCAGGTTATCCTGGGTTCCGCTGCATCACGAACAACTGTACTCGTGTGGCCCCATCGCGCTTGCTGCTGCGATGGAAATCGGACCCTCATCGAAAACGCACACATCTTGCTGTCGTCACTTGATGACACATTTCTGGACATCCGTGTTCTTCCAGCGTCAACGTCCATGCATCGCACTGTGACTTCATCGGTGCCAACAGCTATAAAAGAAGCCATGCAGCAATACAGCTTCAGTGGGCACGGCGGACTCGGATCGACCATGTTGCTATCGGGAACACCGTTCTTCGTACTGCAGGTTATCCTAAGTTCCGCTGCATTACGAACAACTGGACTCGTGTGGCCCCATGGCGCTTGCTGCTGCGATGGAAATCGGACCCTCATCGAAAACGCACACATCTTGCTGTCGTCACTTGATGACACTTTTCTGCACATGCGTGTTCTTCCAGCGTCAACGTTCATGCATCGCACTGTGACGTCATCGGAGCCAACAGCTATAAAAGAAGCCACGCAGGAATACAGCTTCAGTGGGCACGGCGGACTCGGATCGACCATGTTGCTAACGGAAACACCGTTCTTCGTACTGCAGGATATCCTGGGTTCCGCTGCATTACGAACAACTGGACTCGTGTGGCCCCATGGCGCTTGCTGCTGCGATGGAAATCGGACCCTCATCGAAAACGCACACATCTTGCTGTCGTCATTTGATGACACTTTTCTGGACATGCGTGTTCTTCCAGCGTCAACGTTCATGCATCGCACTGTGACGTCATCGGAGCCAACAGCTATAAAAGAAGCCACGCAGGATTACAGCTTCAATGGGCGCGGCGGACTCGGATCGACCATGTTGCTAACGGAAACACCGTTCTTCGTACTGCAGGTTATCCTGGGTTCCGCTGCATTACGAACAACTGGACTCGTGTGGCCCCATGGCGCTTGCTGCTGCGATGGAAATCGGACCCTCATCGAAAACGCACACATCTTGCTGTCGTCACTTGATGACATTTTTCTGGACATGCGTGTTCTTCCAGCGTCAACGTTCATGTATCGCACTGTGATGTCATCGGAGCCAACAGCTATAAAAGAAGCCACGCAGGAATACAGCTTCAGTGGGCACGGCGGACTCGGATCGACCATGTTGCTAACGGAAACACCGTTCAACGTACTGCAGGTTATCCTGGGTTCCGCTGCATTACGAACAACTGGACTCGTGTGGCCCCATGGCGCTTGCTGCTGCGATGGAAATCGGACCCTCATCGAAAACGCACACATCTTGCTGTCGTCACTTGATGACACTTTTCTGGACATGCGTGTTCTTCCAGCGTCAACGTTCATGCATCGCGCTGTGACGTCATCGGAGCCAACAGCTATAAAAGAAGCCACGCAGGAATACAGCTTCAGTGGGCACGGCGGACTCGGGTCGACCATGTTGCTAGCGGAAACACCGTTCTTCGTACTGCAGGTTATCCTGGGTTCCGCTGCATTACGAACAACTGGACTCGTGTGGCCCCATGGCGCTTGCTGCTGCGATGGAAATCGGACCCTCATCGAAAACGCACACATCTTGCTGTCGTCAATTGATGACACTTTTCTGGACATGCGTGTTCTTCCAGCGTCAACGTTCATGCATCGCACTGTGACGTCATCGGAGCCAACAGCTATAAAAGAAGCCACGCAGCAATACAGCTTCAGTGGGCACGGCGGACTCGGATCGACCATGTTGCTAACGGAAACACCGTTCTTCGTGCTGCAGGTTATCCTGGGTTCTGCTGCATTACGAACAACTGGACTCGTGTGGCCCCATGGCGCTTGCTGCTGCGATGGAAATCGGACCCTCATCGAAAACGCACACATCTTGCTGTCGTCACTTGATGACACTTTTCTGCACATGCGTGTTCTTCCAGCGTCAACGTTCATGCATCGCACTGTGACGTCATCGGAGCCAACAGCTATAAAAGAAGCCACGCAGGAATACAGCTTCAGTGGGCACGGCGGCCTCGGATCGACCATGTTGCTAACGGAAACACCGTTCTTCGTACTGCAGGATATCCTGGGTTCCGCTGCATTACGAACAACTGGACTCGTGTGGCCCCATGGCGCTTGCTGCTGCGATGGAAATCGGACCCTCATCGAAAACGCACACATCTTGCTGTCGTCATTTGATGACACTTTTCTGGACATGCGTGTTCTTCCAGCGTCAACGTTCATGCATCGCACTGTGACGTCATCGGAGCCAACAGCTATAAAAGAAGCCACGCAGGAATACAGCTTCAGTGGGCACGGCGGACTCGGATCGACCATGTTGCTAACGGAAACACCGTTCAACGTACTGGAGGTTATCCTGGGTTCCGCTGCATTACGAACAACTGGACTCGTGTGGCCCCATGGCGCTTGCTGCTGCGATGGAAATCGGACCCTCATCGAAAACGCACACATCTTGCTGTCGTCACTTGATGACACTTTTCTGGACATGCGTGTTCTTCCAGCGTCAACGTTCATGCATCGCGCTGTGACGTCATCGGAGCCAACAGCTATAAAAGAAGCCACGCAGGAATACAGCTTCAGTGGGCACGGCGGACTCGGGTCGACCATGTTGCTAGCGGAAACACCGTTCTTCGTACTGCAGGTTATCCTGGGTTCCGCTGCATTACGAACAACTGGACTCGTGTGGCCCCATGGCGCTTGCTGCTGCGATGGAAATCGGACCCTCATCGAAAACGCACACATCTTGCTGTCGTCAATTGATGACACTTTTCTGGACATGCGTGTTCTTCCAGCGTCAACGTTCATGCATCGCACTGTGACGTCATCGGAGCCAACAGCTATAAAAGAAACCACGCAGCAATACAGCTTCAGTGGGCACGGCGGACTCGGATCGACCATGTTGCTAACGGAAACACCGTTCTTCGTGCTGCAGGTTATCCTGGGTTCTGCTGCATTACGAACAACTGGACTCGTGTGGCCCCATGGCGCTTGCTGCTGCGATGGAAATCGGACCCTCATCGAAAACGCACACATCTTGCTGTCGTCACTTGATGACACTTTTCTGGACATGCGTGTTCTTCCAGCGTCAACGTTCATGCATCGCACTGTGACGTCATCGGAGCCAACAGCTATAAAAGAAGCCACGCAGGAATACAGCTTCAGTGGGCACGGCGGACTCGGATCGACCATGTTGCTAACGGAAACACCGTTCTTCGTACTGCAGGATATCCTGGGTTCCGCTGCATTACGAACAACTGGACTCGTGTGGCCCCATGGCGCTTGCTGCTGCGATGGAAATCGGACCCTCATCGAAAACGCACACATCTTGCTGTCGTCATTTGATGACACTTTTCTGGACATGCGTGTTCTTCCAGCGTCAACGTTTATGCATCGCACTGTGACGTCATCGGAGCCAACAGCTATAAAAGAAGCCACGCAGGATTACAGCTTCAATGGGCGCGGCGGACTCGGATCGACCATGTTGCTAACGGAAACACCGTTCTTCGTACTGCAGGTTATCCTGGGTTCCGCTGCATTACGAACAACTGGACTCGTGTGGCCCCATGGCGCTTGCTGCTGCGATGGAAATCGGACCCTCATCGAAAACGCACACATCTTGCTGTCGTCACTTGATGACACTTTTCTGGACATGCGTGTTCTTCCAGCGTCAACGTTCATGTATCGCACTGTGACGCCATCGGAGCCAACAGCTATAAAAGAAGCCACGCAGGAATACAGCTTCAGTGGGCACGGCGGACTCGGATCGACCATGTTGCTAACGGAAACACCGTTCAACGTACTGCAGGTTATCCTGGGTTCCGCTGCATTACGAACAACTGGACTCGTGTGGCCCCATGGCGCTTGCTGCTGCGATGGAAATCGGACCCTCATCGAAAACGCACACATCTTGCTGTCGTCACTTGATGACACTTTTCTGGACATGCGTGTTCTTCCAGCGTCAACGTTCATGCATCGCGCTGTGACGTCATCGGAGCCAACAGCTATAAAAGAAGCCACGCAGGAATACAGCTTCAGTGGGCACGGCGGACTCGGGTCGACCATGTTGCTAGCGGAAACACCGTTCTTCGTACTGCAGGTTATCCTGGGTTCCGCTGCATTACGAACAACTGGACTCGTGTGGCCCCATGGCGCTTGCTGCTGCGATGGAAATCGGACCCTCATCGAAAACGCACACATCTTGCTGTCGTCACTTGATGAAACATTTCTGGACATGCGTGTTCTTCCAGCGTCAACGTTCATGCATCGCACTGTGACGTCATCGGAGCCAACAGCTATAAAAGAAGCCACGCAAGAATACAGCTTCAGTGGGCACGGCGGACTCGGATCGACCATGTTGCTAACGGAAACACCCTTCTTCGTAGTGCAGGTTATCCTGGGTTCCGCTGCATTACGAACAACTGGACTCGTGTGGCCCCATGGCGCTTGCTGCTGCGATGGAAATCGAACCCTCATCGAAAACGCACACAACTTGCTGTCGTCACTTGATGACACTTTTCTGGACATGCGTGTTCTTCCAGCGTCAACGTTCATGCATCGCACTGTGACGTCATCGGAGCCAACAGCTATAAAAGAAACCACGCAGCAATACAGCTTCAGTGGGCACGGCGGACTCGGATCGACCATGTTGCTAACGGAAACACCGTTCTTCGTGCTGCAGGTTATCCTGGGTTCTGCTGCATTACGAACAACTGGACTCGTGTGGCCCCATGGCGCTTGCTGCTGCGATGGAAATCGGACCCTCATCGAAAACGCACACATCTTGCTGTCGTCACTTGATGACACTTTTCTGCACATGCGTGTTCTTCCAGCGTCAACGTTCATGCATCGCACTGTGACGTCATCGGAGCCAACAGCTATAAAAGAAGCCACGCAGGAATACAGCTTCAGTGGGCACGGCGGCCTCGGATCGACCATGTTGCTAACGGAAACACCGTTCTTCGTACTGCAGGATATCCTGGGTTCCGCTGCATTACGAACAACTGGACTCGTGTGGCCCCATGGCGCTTGCTGCTGCGATGGAAATCGGACCCTCATCGAAAACGCACACATCTTGCTGTCGTCATTTGATGACACTTTTCTGGACATGCGTGTTCTTCCAGCGTCAACGTTCATGCATCGCACTGTGACGTCATCGGAGCCAACAGCTATAAAAGAAGCCACGCAGGAATACAGCTTCAGTGGGCACGGCGGACTCGGATCGACCATGTTGCTAACGGAAACACCGTTCAACGTACTGGAGGTTATCCTGGGTTCCGCTGCATTACGAACAACTGGACTCGTGTGGCCCCATGGCGCTTGCTGCTGCGATGGAAATCGGACCCTCATCGAAAACGCACACATCTTGCTGTCGTCACTTGATGACACTTTTCTGGACATGCGTGTTCTTCCAGCGTCAACGTTCATGCATCGCGCTGTGACGTCATCGGAGCCAACAGCTATAAAAGAAGCCACGCAGGAATACAGCTTCAGTGGGCACGGCGGACTCGGGTCGACCATGTTGCTAGCGGAAACACCGTTCTTCGTACTGCAGGTTATCCTGGGTTCCGCTGCATTACGAACAACTGGACTCGTGTGGCCCCATGGCGCTTGCTGCTGCGATGGAAATCGGACCCTCATCGAAAACGCACACATCTTGCTGTCGTCAATTGATGACACTTTTCTGGACATGCGTGTTCTTCCAGCGTCAACGTTCATGCATCGCACTGTGACGTCATCGGAGCCAACAGCTATAAAAGAAACCACGCAGCAATACAGCTTCAGTGGGCACGGCGGACTCGGATCGACCATGTTGCTAACGGAAACACCGTTCTTCGTGCTGCAGGTTATCCTGGGTTCTGCTGCATTACGAACAACTGGACTCGTGTGGCCCCATGGCGCTTGCTGCTGCGATGGAAATCGGACCCTCATCGAAAACGCACACATCTTGCTGTCGTCACTTGATGACACTTTTCTGGACATGCGTGTTCTTCCAGCGTCAACGTTCATGCATCGCACTGTGACGTCATCGGAGCCAACAGCTATAAAAGAAGCCACGCAGGAATACAGCTTCAGTGGGCACGGCGGACTCGGATCGACCATGTTGCTAACGGAAACACCGTTCTTCGTACTGCAGGATATCCTGGGTTCCGCTGCATTACGAACAACTGGACTCGTGTGGCCCCATGGCGCTTGCTGCTGCGATGGAAATCGGACCCTCATCGAAAACGCACACATCTTGCTGTCGTCATTTGATGACACTTTTCTGGACATGCGTGTTCTTCCAGCGTCAACGTTTATGCATCGCACTGTGACGTCATCGGAGCCAACAGCTATAAAAGAAGCCACGCAGGATTACAGCTTCAATGGGCGCGGCGGACTCGGATCGACCATGTTGCTAACGGAAACACCGTTCTTCGTACTGCAGGTTATCCTGGGTTCCGCTGCATTACGAACAACTGGACTCGTGTGGCCCCATGGCGCTTGCTGCTGCGATGGAAATCGGACCCTCATCGAAAACGCACACATCTTGCTGTCGTCACTTGATGACACTTTTCTGGACATGCGTGTTCTTCCAGCGTCAACGTTCATGTATCGCACTGTGACGCCATCGGAGCCAACAGCTATAAAAGAAGCCACGCAGGAATACAGCTTCAGTGGGCACGGCGGACTCGGATCGACCATGTTGCTAACGGAAACACCGTTCAACGTACTGCAGGTTATCCTGGGTTCCGCTGCATTACGAACAACTGGACTCGTGTGGCCCCATGGCGCTTGCTGCTGCGATGGAAATCGGACCCTCATCGAAAACGCACACATCTTGCTGTCGTCACTTGATGACACTTTTCTGGACATGCGTGTTCTTCCAGCGTCAACGTTCATGCATCGCGCTGTGACGTCATCGGAGCCAACAGCTATAAAAGAAGCCACGCAGGAATACAGCTTCAGTGGGCACGGCGGACTCGGGTCGACCATGTTGCTAGCGGAAACACCGTTCTTCGTACTGCAGGTTATCCTGGGTTCCGCTGCATTACGAACAACTGGACTCGTGTGGCCCCATGGCGCTTGCTGCTGCGATGGAAATCGGACCCTCATCGAAAACGCACACATCTTGCTGTCGTCACTTGATGAAACATTTCTGGACATGCGTGTTCTTCCAGCGTCAACGTTCATGCATCGCACTGTGACGTCATCGGAGCCAACAGCTATAAAAGAAGCCACGCAAGAATACAGCTTCAGTGGGCACGGCGGACTCGGATCGACCATGTTGCTAACGGAAACACCCTTCTTCGTAGTGCAGGTTATCCTGGGTTCCGCTGCATTACGAACAACTGGACTCGTGTGGCCCCATGGCGCTTGCTGCTGCGATGGAAATCGAACCCTCATCGAAAACGCACACAACTTGCTGTCGTCACTTGATGACACTTTTCTGGACATGCGTGTTCTTCCAGCGTCAGCGTTCATGCATCGCACTTTGACGTCATCGGAGCCAACAGCTATAAAAGAAGCCACGCAGGAATACAGCTTCAGTGGGCACGGCGGACTCGGATCGACCACGTTTCTAACGGAAACACGGTTCTTCGTACTGCAGGTTATCCTGGGTTCCGCTGCATTACGAACTGGACTCGTGTGGCCCCATGGCGCTTGCTGCTGCGATGGAAATCGGACCCTCATCGAAAACGCACACATCTTGCTGTCGTCAATTGATGACACTTTTCTGGACATGCGTGTTCTTCCAGCGTCAACGTTCGTGCATCGCACTGTGACGTCATCGGAGCCAACAGCTATAAAAGAAGCCACGCAGGAATACAGCTTCAGCGGGCACGGCGGACTCGGATCGACCATGCTGCTAACGGAAACACCGTTCTTCGTACTGCAGGTTATCCTGGGTTCTGCTGCATTACGAACAACTGGACTCGTGTGGCCCCATGGCGCTTGCTGCTGCGATAAAAATCGGACCCTCATCGAAAACGCACACATCTTGCTGTCGTCACCTGATGACACTTTTCTGGACATGCGTGTTCTTCCAGCGTCAACGTTCGTGCATCGCACTGTGACGTCATCGGAGCCAACAGCTATAAAAGAAGCCACGCAGGAATACAGCTTCAGCGGGCACGGCGGACTCGGATCGACCATTTTGCTAACGGAAACACCGTTCTTCGTACTGCAGGTTATCCTGGGTTCCGCTGCATTACGAACAACTGGACTCGTGTGGCCCCATGGCGCTTGCTGCTGCGATGGAAATCGGACCCTCATCGAAAACGCACACATCTTGCTGTCGTCACTTGATGACACTTTTCTGGACATGCGTGTTCTTCCAGCGTCAACGTTCATGCATCGCACTGTGACGTCATCGGAGCCAACAGCTATAAAAGAAGCCACGCAGGAATACAGCTTCAGTGGGCACGCCGGACTCGGATCGACCATGATGCTAACGGCAACACCGTTCTTCGTACTGCAGGTTATCCTGGGTTCCGCTGCATTACGAATAACTGGACTCGTGTGGCCCCATGGCGCTTGCTGCTGCGATGGAAATCGGACCCTCATCGAAAACGCACACATCTTGCTGTCGTCACTTGATGACACTTTTCTGGGCATGCGTGTTCTTCCAGCGTCAACGTTCATGCATCGCACTGTGACGTCATCGGAACCAACAGCTATAAAAGAAGCCACGCAGGAATACAGGTTCAGTGGGCACGGCGGACTCGGATCGACCATGTTGCTAACGGAAACACCGTTCTTCGTACTGCAGGTTATCCTGGGTTCCGCTGCATTACGAACAACTGGACTCGTGTGGCCCCATGGCGCTTGCTGCTGTGATGGAAATCGGACCCTCATCGAAAACGCACACACCTTGCTGTCGTCACTTGATGAAACATTTCTGGACATGCGTGTTCTTCCAGCGTCAACGTTCATGCATCGCACTGTGACGTCATCGGAGCCAACAGCTATAAAAGAAGCCACGCAAGAATACAGCTTCAGTGGGCACGGCGGACTCGGATCGACCATGTTGCTAACGGAAACACCCTTCTTTGTAGTGCAGGTTATCCTGGGTTCCGCTGCATTACGAACAACTGGACTCGTGTGGCCCCGTGGCGCTTGCTGCTGCGATGGAAATCGAACCCTCATCGAAAACGCACACAACTTGCTGTCGTCACTTGATGACACTTTTCTGGACATGCGTGTTCTTCCAGCGTCAGCGTTCATGCACCGCACTGTGACGTCATCGGAGCCAACAGCTATAAAAGAAGCCACGCAGGAATACAGCTTCAGTGGGCACGGCGGACTCGGATCGACCACGTTGCTAACGGAAACACGGTTCTTCGTACTGCAGGTTATCCTGGGTTCCGCTGCATTACGAACTGGACTCGTGTGGCCCCATGGCGCTTGCTGCTGCGATGGAAATCGGACCCTCATCGAAAACGCACACATCTTGCTGTCGTCAATTGATGACACTTTTCTGGACATGCGTGTTCTTCCAGCGTCAACGTTCATGCATCGCACTGTGACGTCATCGGAGCCAACAGCTATAAAAGAAGCCACGCAGGAATACAGCTTCAGTGGGCACGGCGGACTCGGAAAGACCATGTTGCTAACGGAAACACCGTTCTTCGTACTGCAGGTTATCCTGGGTTCTGCTGCATTACGAACAACTGGACTCGTGTGGCCCCATGGCGCTTGCTGCTGCGATAAAAATCGGACCCTCATCGAAAACGCACACATCTTGCTGTCGTCACTTGATGACACTTTTCTGGACATGCGTGTTCTTCCAGCGTCAACGTTCGTGCATCGCACTGTGACGTCATCGGAGCCAACAGCTATAAAAGAAGCCACGCAGGAATACAGCTTCGGCGGGCACGGCGGACTCGGATCGACCATTTTGCTAACGGAAACACCGTTCTTCGTACTGCAGGCTATCCTGGGTTCCGCTGCATTACGAACAACTGGACTCGTGTGGCCCCATGGCGCTTGCTGCTGCGATGGAAATCGGACCCTCATCGAAAACGCACACATCTTGCTGTCGTCACTTGATGACACTTTTCTGGACATGCGTGTTCTTCCAGCGTCAACGTTCATGCATCGCACTGTGACGTCATCGGAGCCAACAGCTATAAAAGAAGCCACGCAGGAATACAGCTTCAGTGGGGACATCAGACTCGGATCGACCATGTTGCTAACGGGAACACCGTTCTTCGTACTGCAGGTTATCCTGGGTTCCGCTGCATTACGAACTGGACTCGTGTGGCCCCATGGCGCTTGCTGCTGCGATGGAAATCGGACCCTCATCGAAAACGCACACATCTTGCTGTCGTCAATTGATGACATTTTTCTGGACATGCGTGTTCTTCCAGCGTCAACGTTCATGCATCGCACTGTGACGTCATCGGAGCCAACAGCTATAAAAGAAGCCACGCAGGAATACAGCTTCAGTGGGCACGGCGGACTCGGATCGACCATGTTGCTAACGGAAACACCGTTCTTCGTACTGCAGGTTATCCTGGGTTCTGCTGCATTACGAACAACTGGACTCGTGTGGCCCCATGGCGCTTGCTGCTGCGATAAAAATCGGACCCTCATCGAAAACGCACACATCTTGCTGTCGTCACTTGATGACACTTTTCTGGACGCGTGTTCTTCCAGCGTCAACGTTCATGCATCGCACTGTGACGTCATCGGAGCCAACAGCTATAAAAGAAGCCACGCAGGAATACAGCTTCAGCGGGCACGGCTGACTCGGATCGACCATTTTGCTAACGGAAACACCGTTCTTCGTACTGCAGGTTATCCTGGGTTCCGCTGCATTACGAACAACTGGACTCGTGTGGCCCCATGGCGCTTGCTGCTGCGATGGAAATCGGACCCTCATCGAAAACGCACACATCTTGCTGTCGTCACTTGATGACACTTTTCTGGACATGCGTGTTCTTCCAGCGTCAACGTTCATGCATCGCACTGTGACGTCATCGGAGCCAACAGCTATAAAAGAAGCCACGCAGGAATACAGCTTCAGTGGGGACATCAGACTCGGATCGACCATGTTGCTAACGGGAACACCGTTCTTCGTACCGCAGGTTATCCTGGGTTCCGCTGCATTACGAACAACTGGACTCGTGTGGCCCCATGGCGCTAGCTGCTGCGATAGAAATCGGACCCTCATCGAAAACGCACACATCTTGCTGTCGTCACTTGATGACACTTTTCTGGACATGCGTGTTGTTCAAACGTCAACGTTCATGCATCGCACTGTGACGTCATCGGAGCCAACAGCTATAAAAGAAGCCACGCAGGAATACAGCTTCAGTGGGCACGGCGGACTCGGATCGACCATGTTGCTAACGGCAACACCGTTTTTCGTACTGCAGGTTATCCTGGGTTCCGCTGCATTACGAATAACTGGACTCGTGTGGCCCCATGGCGCTTGCTGCTGCGATGGAAATCGGACCCTCATCGAAAACGCACACATCTTGCTGTCGTCACTTGATGACACTTTTCTGGGCATGCGTGTTCTTCCAGCGTCAACGTTCATGCATCGCACTGTGACGTCATCGGAACCAACAGCTATAAAAGAAGCCACGCAGGAATACAGGTTCAGTGGGCACGGCGGACTCGGATCGACCATGTTGCTAACGGAAACACCGTTCTTCGTACTGCAGGTTATCCTGGGTTCCGCTGCATTACGAACAACTGGACTCGTGTGGCCCCATGGCGCTTGCTGCTGTGATGGAAATCGGACCCTCATCGAAAACGCACACATCTTGCTGTCGTCACTTGATGAAACATTTCTGGACATGCGTGTTCTTCCAGCGTCAACGTTCATGCATCGCACTGTGACGTCATCGGAGCCAACAGCTATAAAAGAAGCCACGCAAGAATACAGCTTCAGTGGGCACGGCGGACTCGGATCGACCATGTTGCTAACGGAAACACCCTTCTTCGTAGTGCAGGTTATCCTGGGTTCCGCTGCATTACGAACAACTGGACTCGTGTGGCCCCATGGCGCTTGCTGCTGCGATGGAAATCGAACCCTCATCGAAAACGCACACAACTTGCTGTCGTCACTTGATGACACTTTTCTGGACATGCGTGTTCTTCCAGCGTCAGCGTTCATGCATCGCACTGTGACGTCATCGGAGCCAACAGCTATAAAAGAAGCCACGCAGGAATACAGCTTCAGTGGGCACGGCGGACTCGGATCGACCACGTTGCTAACGGAAACACGGTTCTTCGTACTGCAGGTTATCCTGGGTTCCGCTGCATTACGAACTGGACTCGTGTGGCCCCATGGCGCTTGCTGCTGCGATGGAAATCGGACCCTCATCGAAAACGCACACATCTTGCTGTCGTCAATTGATGACACTTTTCTGGACATGCGTGTTCTTCCAGCGTCAACGTTCATGCATCGCACTGTGACGTCATCGGAGCCAACAGCTATAAAAGAAGCCACGCAGGAATACAGCTTCAGTGGGCACGGCGGACTCGGAAAGACCATGTTGCTAACGGAAACACCGTTCTTCGTACTGCAGGTTATCCTGGGTTCTGCTGCATTACGAACAACTGGACTCGTGTGGCCCCATGGCGCTTGCTGCTGCGATAAAAATCGGACCCTCATCGAAAACGCACACATCTTGCTGTCGTCACCTGATGACACTTTTCTGGACATGCGTGTTCTTCCAGCGTCAACGTTCGTGCATCGCACTGTGACGTCATCGGAGCCAACAGCTATAAAAGAAGCCACGCAGGAATACAGCTTCAGCGGGCACGGCGGACTCGGATCGACCATTTTGCTAACGGAAACACCGTTCTTCGTACTGCAGGTTATCCTGGGTTCCGCTGCATTACGAACAACTGGACTCGTGTGGCCCCATGGCGCTTGCTGCTGCGATGGAAATCGGACCCTCATCGAAAACGCACACATCTTGCTGTCGTCACTTGATGACACTTTTCTGGACATGCGTGTTCTTCCAGCGTCAACGTTCATGCATCGCACTGTGACGTCATCGGAGCCAACAGCTATAAAAGAAGCCACGCAGGAATACAGCTTCAGTGGGGACATCAGACTCGGATCGACCATGTTGCTAACGGGAACACCGTTCTTCGTACTGCAGGTTGTCCTGGGTTCCGCTGCATTACGAACAACTGGACTCGTGTGGCCCCATGGCGCTTGCTGCTGCGATGGAAATCGGACCCTCACATCTTGCTGTCGTCACTTGATGACACTTTTCTGGACATGCGTGTTCTTCCAGCGTCAACGTTCATGCATCGCACTGGGACATCATCGGAGACAACAGATATAAAAGAAGCCACGCAGGAATACAGCTTCAGTGGGCACGGCGGACTCGGATCGACCATGTTGCTAACGGGAACACTGTTCTTCGTACTGCAGGTTATCCAGGGTTCCGCTGCATTACGAACAACTGGACTCGTGTGGCCCCATGGCACTTGCTGCTGCGATGGAAATCGGACCCTCATCGAAAACGCACACATCTTGCTGTCGTCACTTGATGACACTTTTCTGGACATGCGTGTTCTTCCAGCGTCAACGTTCATGCATCGCACTGTGACGTCATCGGAGCCAACAGCTATAAAAGAAGCCACGCAGGAATACAGCTTCAGTGGGCACGGCAGACTCGGATCGACCATGTTGCTAACGAGAACACCGTTCTTCGTACTGCAGGTTATCCTGGGTTCCGCTGCATTACGAAAAACTGGACTCGTGTGGCCCCATGGCGCTTGCTGCTGCGATGGAAATCGGACCCTCATCGGAAACGCACACATCTTGCTGTCGTCACTAGATGACACTTTTCTGGACATGCGTGTTCTTCCAGCGTCAACGTTCATGCATCGCGCTGTGACGTCATCGGAGCCAACAGCTATAAAAGAAGCCACGCAGGAATACAGCTTCAGTGGGCACGGCGGACTCGGATCGACCATGTTGCTAACGGGAACACCGTTCTTCGTACTGCAGGTTATCGTGGGTTCCGCTGCATTACGAACAACTGGACTCGTGTGGCCCCATGGCGCTTGCTGCTGCGATGGAAATCGGACCCTCATCGAAAACGCACACATCTTGCTGTCGTCACTTGATGACACTTTTCTGGACATGCGTGTTCTTCCAGCGTCAACGTTCATGCATCGCACTGTGACGTCATAGGAGCCAACAGCTATAAAAGAAGCCACGCAGGAATAGAGCTTCAGTGGGCACAGCGGACTCGGATAGACCATGTTGCTAACGGGAACACCGTTCTTCGTACTGCAGGTTATCCTGGGTTCCGCTGCATTACGAACAACTGGACTCGTGTGGCCCTATGGCGCTTGCTGCTGCGATGGAAATCGGACCCTCATCGAAAACGCACACATCTTGCTGTCGTCACTTGATGACACTTTTCTGGACATGCGTGTTCTTCCAGCGTCAACGTTCATGCATCGCACTGTGACGTCATCGGAGCCAACAGCTATAAAAGAAGCCACGCAGGAATACAGCTTCAGTGGGCACGGCGGACTCGGATCGACCATGTAGCTAACGGGAACACCGTTCTTCGTACTACAGGTTATCCTGGGTTCCGCTGCATCACGAACAACTGTACTCGTGTGGCCCCATCGCGCTAGCTGCTGCGATGGAAATCGGACCCTCATCGAAAACGCACACATCTTGCTGTCGTCACTTGATGACACATTTCTGGACATCCGTGTTCTTCCAGCGTCAACGTCCATGCATCGCACTGTGACGTCATCGGTGCCAACAGCTATAAAAGAAGCCATGCAGCAATACAGCTTCAGTGGGCACGGCGGACTCGGATCGACCATGTTGCTATCGGGAACACCGTTCTTCGTACTGCAGGTTATCCTAAGTTCCGCTGCATTATGAACAACTGGACTCGTGTGGCCCCATGGCGCTTGCTGCTGCGATGGAAATCGGACCCTCATCGAAAACGCACACATCTTGCTGTCGTCACTTGATGACACTTTTCTGCACATGCGTGTTCTTCCAGCGTCAACGTTCATGCATCGCACTGTGACGTCATCGGAGCCAACAGCTATAAAAGAAGCCACGCAGGAATACAGCTTCAGTGGGCACGGCGGACTCGGATCGACCATGTAGCTAACGGGAACACCGTTCTTCGTACTGCAGGTTATCCTAAGTTCCGCTGCATTACGAACAACTGGACTCGTGTGGCCCCATGGCGCTTGCTGCTGCGATGGAAATCGGACCCTCATCGAAAACGCACACATCTTGCTGTCGTCACTTGATGACACTTTTCTGGACATGCGTGTTCTTCCAGCGTCAAATTTCATGCATCGCACTGTGACGTCATCGGAGCCAACAGCTATTTATTATTTATTTATTTATTTATTAGTTACCTGCATCGCCCCGCAGGGCATTACAGCAGGGGGGTACAGACTTCATTTATAGGTATAAAGCAATTATTGCAGTGCATGGAAAAATGCTTCGTTAGATGTAATACATACAATGCTCGATGGCAAACTGTTCCAGTCCCGAACAGTTCTAACAAAAAAAGAATAACGCAAGACGTCACCCTTGCAAGAAAATTCTCTGACCTTCAAACAGTGGTCTAGTCGCTTTGATATATAATGAGGTGCCTGGATATATTGTTCGCGGTTTATGCCAGTTTTTGAATAATAAATCTCATGGAAAAATTTCAATCTGATGTACCTTCTACGGTCCTTCAACTCTTGCCACGCAGGAATACAGCTTCAGTGGGCACGGCGGACTCGGATCGACCATGTTGCTAACGGGAACACCGTTCTTCGTACTGCAGGTTATCCTGGGTTCCGCTGCATTACGAACAACTGGACTCGTGTGGCCCCATGGCGCTTGCTGCTGCGATGGAAATCGGACCCTCATCGAAAACACACACATCTTGCTGTCGTCACTTGATGACACTTTTCTGGACATGCGTGTTCTTCCAGCGTCAACGTTCATGCATCGCACAGTGACGTCACCGGAGCCAAGAGCTATAAAAGCCACGCAGGAATACAGCTTCAGTGGGCACGGCGGACTCGGATCGACCATGTTGCAAACGGAAACACCGTTCTTCGTACTGCAGGCTATCCTGGGTTCCGCTGCATTACGAACAACTGGACTCGTGTGGCCCCATGGCGCTTGCTGCTGCGATGGAAATCGGACCCTCATCGGAAACGCACACATCTTGCTGTCGTCACTTGACACTTTTCTGGACATGCGTGTTCTTCCAGCGTCAACGTTCATGCATCGCACTGTGACGTCATCGGAGCCAACAGCTATAAAAGAAGCCACGCAGGAATACAGCTTCAGTGGGCACGGCGGACTCGGATCGACCATGATGCTAACGGCAACACCGTTCTTCGTACTGCAGGTTATCCTGGGTTCCGCTGCATTACGAATAACTGGACTCGTGTGGCCCCATGGCGCTTGCTGCTGCGATGGAAATCGGACCCTCATCGAAAACGCACACATCTTGCTGTCGTCACTTGATGACACTTTTCTGGGCATGCGTGTTCTTCCAGCGTCAACGTTCATGCATCGCACTGTGACGTCATCGGAACCAACAGCTATAAAAGAAGCCACGCAGGAATACAGGTTCAGTGGGCACGGCGGACTCGGATCGACCATGTTGCTAACGGAAACACCGTTCTTCGTACTGCAGGTTATCCTGGGTTCCGCTGCATTACGAACAACTGGACTCGTGTGGCCCCATGGCGCTTGCTGCTGTGATGGAAATCGGACCCTCATCGAAAACGCACACACCTTGCTGTCGTCACTTGATGAAACATTTCTGGACATGCGTGTTCTTCCAGCGTCAACGTTCATGCATCGCACTGTGACGTCATCGGAGCCAACAGCTATAAAAGAAGCCACGCAAGAATACAGCTTCAGTGGGCACGGCGGACTCGGATCGACCATGTTGCTAACGGAAACACCCTTCTTCGTAGTGCAGGTTATCCTGGGTTCCGCTGCATTACGAACAACTGGACTCGTGTGGCCCCATGGCGCTTGCTGCTGCGATGGAAATCGAACCCTCATCGAAAACGCACACAACTTGCTGTCGTCACTTGATGACACTTTTCTGGACATGCGTGTTCTTCCAGCGTCAGCGTTCATGCATCGCACTGTGACGTCATCGGAGCCAACAGCTATAAAAGAAGCCACGCAGGAATACAGCTTCAGTGGGCACGGCGGACTCGGATCGACCACGTTGCTAACGGAAACACGGTTCTTCGTACTGCAGGTTATCCTGGGTTCCGCTGCATTACGAACTGGACTCGTGTGGCCCCATGGCGCTTGCTGCTGCGATGGAAATCGGACCCTCATCGAAAACGCACACATCTTGCTGTCGTCAATTGATGACACTTTTCTGGACATGCGTGTTCTTCCAGCGTCAACGTTCATGCATCGCACTGTGACGTCATCGGAGCCAACAGCTATAAAAGCCACGCAGGAATACAGCTTCAGTGGGCACGGCGGACTCGGATCGACCATGTTGCAAACGGAAACACCGTTCTTCGTACTGCAGGCTATCCTGGGTTCCGCTGCATTACGAACAACTGGACTCGTGTGGCCCCATGGCGCTTGCTGCTGCGATGGAAATCGGACCCTCACATCTTGCTGTCGTCACTTGATGACACTTTTCTGGACATGCGTGTTCTTCCAGCGTCAACGTTCATGCATCGCACTGGGACATCATCGGAGACAACAGATATAAAAGAAGCCACGCAGGAATACAGCTTCAGTGGGCACGGCGGACTCGGATCGACCATGTTGCTAACGGGAACACTGTTCTTCGTACTGCAGGTTATCCAGGGTTCCGCTGCATTACGAACAACTGGACTCGTGTGGCCCCATGGCACTTGCTGCTGCGATGGAAATCGGACCCTCATCGAAAACGCACACATCTTGCTGTCGTCACTTGATGACACTTTTCTGGACATGCGTGTTCTTCCAGCGTCAACGTTCATGCATCGCACTGTGACGTCATCGGAGCCAACAGCTATAAAAGAAGCCACGCAGGAATACAGCTTCAGTGGGCACGGCAGACTCGGATCGACCATGTTGCTAACGAGAACACCGTTCTTCGTACTGCAGGTTATCCTGGGTTCCGCTGCATTACGAAAAACTGGACTCGTGTGGCCCCATGGCGCTTGCTGCTGCGATGGAAATCGGACCCTCATCGGAAACGCACACATCTTGCTGTCGTCACTAGATGACACTTTTCTGGACATGCGTGTTCTTCCAGCGTCAACGTTCATGCATCGCGCTGTGACGTCATCGGAGCCAACAGCTATAAAAGAAGCCACGCAGGAATACAGCTTCAGTGGGCACGGCGGACTCGGATCGACCATGTTGCTAACGGGAACACCGTTCTTCGTACTGCAGGTTATCGTGGGTTCCGCTGCATTACGAACAACTGGACTCGTGTGGCCCCATGGCGCTTGCTGCTGCGATGGAAATCGGACCCTCATCGAAAACGCACACATCTTGCTGTCGTCACTTGATGACACTTTTCTGGACATGCGTGTTCTTCCAGCGTCAACGTTCATGCATCGCACTGTGACGTCATAGGAGCCAACAGCTATAAAAGAAGCCACGCAGGAATAGAGCTTCAGTGGGCACAGCGGACTCGGATAGACCATGTTGCTAACGGGAACACCGTTCTTCGTACTGCAGGTTATCCTGGGTTCCGCTGCATTACGAACAACTGGACTCGTGTGGCCCTATGGCGCTTGCTGCTGCGATGGAAATCGGACCCTCATCGAAAACGCACACATCTTGCTGTCGTCACTTGATGACACTTTTCTGGACATGCGTGTTCTTCCAGCGTCAACGTTCATGCATCGCACTGTGACGTCATCGGAGCCAACAGCTATAAAAGAAGCCACGCAGGAATACAGCTTCAGTGGGCACGGCGGACTCGGATCGACCATGTAGCTAACGGGAACACCGTTCTTCGTACTACAGGTTATCCTGGGTTCCGCTGCATCACGAACAACTGTACTCGTGTGGCCCCATCGCGCTAGCTGCTGCGATGGAAATCGGACCCTCATCGAAAACGCACACATCTTGCTGTCGTCACTTGATGACACATTTCTGGACATCCGTGTTCTTCCAGCGTCAACGTCCATGCATCGCACTGTGACGTCATCGGTGCCAACAGCTATAAAAGAAGCCATGCAGCAATACAGCTTCAGTGGGCACGGCGGACTCGGATCGACCATGTTGCTATCGGGAACACCGTTCTTCGTACTGCAGGTTATCCTAAGTTCCGCTGCATTATGAACAACTGGACTCGTGTGGCCCCATGGCGCTTGCTGCTGCGATGGAAATCGGACCCTCATCGAAAACGCACACATCTTGCTGTCGTCACTTGATGACACTTTTCTGCACATGCGTGTTCTTCCAGCGTCAACGTTCATGCATCGCACTGTGACGTCATCGGAGCCAACAGCTATAAAAGAAGCCACGCAGGAATACAGCTTCAGTGGGCACGGCGGACTCGGATCGACCATGTAGCTAACGGGAACACCGTTCTTCGTACTGCAGGTTATCCTAAGTTCCGCTGCATTACGAACAACTGGACTCGTGTGGCCCCATGGCGCTTGCTGCTGCGATGGAAATCGGACCCTCATCGAAAACGCACACATCTTGCTGTCGTCACTTGATGACACTTTTCTGGACATGCGTGTTCTTCCAGCGTCAAATTTCATGCATCGCACTGTGACGTCATCGGAGCCAACAGCTATTTATTATTTATTTATTTATTTATTAGTTACCTGCATCGCCCCGCAGGGCATTACAGCAGGGGGGTACAGACTTCATTTATAGGTATAAAGCAATTATTGCAGTGCATGGAAAAATGCTTCGTTAGATGTAATACATACAATGCTCGATGGCAAACTGTTCCAGTCCCGAACAGTTCTAACAAAAAAAGAATAACGCAAGACGTCACCCTTGCAAGAAAATTCTCTGACCTTCAAACAGTGGTCTAGTCGCTTTGATATATAATGAGGTGCCTGGATATATTGTTCGCGGTTTATGCCAGTTTTTGAATAATAAATCTCATGGAAAAATTTCAATCTGATGTACCTTCTACGGTCCTTCAACTCTTGCCACGCAGGAATACAGCTTCAGTGGGCACGGCGGACTCGGATCGACCATGTTGCTAACGGGAACACCGTTCTTCGTACTGCAGGTTATCCTGGGTTCCGCTGCATTACGAACAACTGGACTCGTGTGGCCCCATGGCGCTTGCTGCTGCGATGGAAATCGGACCCTCATCGAAAACACACACATCTTGCTGTCGTCACTTGATGACACTTTTCTGGACATGCGTGTTCTTCCAGCGTCAACGTTCATGCATCGCACAGTGACGTCACCGGAGCCAAGAGCTATAAAAGCCACGCAGGAATACAGCTTCAGTGGGCACGGCGGACTCGGATCGACCATGTTGCAAACGGAAACACCGTTCTTCGTACTGCAGGCTATCCTGGGTTCCGCTGCATTACGAACAACTGGACTCGTGTGGCCCCATGGCGCTTGCTGCTGCGATGGAAATCGGACCCTCATCGGAAACGCACACATCTTGCTGTCGTCACTTGACACTTTTCTGGACATGCGTGTTCTTCCAGCGTCAACGTTCATGCATCGCACTGTGACGTCATCGGAGCCAACAGCTATAAAAGAAGCCACGCAGGAATACAGCTTCAGTGGGCACGGCGGACTCGGATCGACCATGATGCTAACGGCAACACCGTTCTTCGTACTGCAGGTTATCCTGGGTTCCGCTGCATTACGAATAACTGGACTCGTGTGGCCCCATGGCGCTTGCTGCTGCGATGGAAATCGGACCCTCATCGAAAACGCACACATCTTGCTGTCGTCACTTGATGACACTTTTCTGGGCATGCGTGTTCTTCCAGCGTCAACGTTCATGCATCGCACTGTGACGTCATCGGAACCAACAGCTATAAAAGAAGCCACGCAGGAATACAGGTTCAGTGGGCACGGCGGACTCGGATCGACCATGTTGCTAACGGAAACACCGTTCTTCGTACTGCAGGTTATCCTGGGTTCCGCTGCATTACGAACAACTGGACTCGTGTGGCCCCATGGCGCTTGCTGCTGTGATGGAAATCGGACCCTCATCGAAAACGCACACACCTTGCTGTCGTCACTTGATGAAACATTTCTGGACATGCGTGTTCTTCCAGCGTCAACGTTCATGCATCGCACTGTGACGTCATCGGAGCCAACAGCTATAAAAGAAGCCACGCAAGAATACAGCTTCAGTGGGCACGGCGGACTCGGATCGACCATGTTGCTAACGGAAACACCCTTCTTCGTAGTGCAGGTTATCCTGGGTTCCGCTGCATTACGAACAACTGGACTCGTGTGGCCCCATGGCGCTTGCTGCTGCGATGGAAATCGAACCCTCATCGAAAACGCACACAACTTGCTGTCGTCACTTGATGACACTTTTCTGGACATGCGTGTTCTTCCAGCGTCAGCGTTCATGCATCGCACTGTGACGTCATCGGAGCCAACAGCTATAAAAGAAGCCACGCAGGAATACAGCTTCAGTGGGCACGGCGGACTCGGATCGACCACGTTGCTAACGGAAACACGGTTCTTCGTACTGCAGGTTATCCTGGGTTCCGCTGCATTACGAACTGGACTCGTGTGGCCCCATGGCGCTTGCTGCTGCGATGGAAATCGGACCCTCATCGAAAACGCACACATCTTGCTGTCGTCAATTGATGACACTTTTCTGGACATGCGTGTTCTTCCAGCGTCAACGTTCATGCATCGCACTGTGACGTCATCGGAGCCAACAGCTATAAAAGCCACGCAGGAATACAGCTTCAGTGGGCACGGCGGACTCGGATCGACCATGTTGCAAACGGAAACACCGTTCTTCGTACTGCAGGCTATCCTGGGTTCCGCTGCATTACGAACAACTGGACTCGTGTGGCCCCATGGCGCTTGCTGCTGCGATGGAAATCGGACCCTCATCGGAAACGCACACATCTTGCTGTCGTCACTTGATGACACTTTTCTGGACATGCGTGTTCTTCCAGCGTCAACGTTCATGCATCGCACTGTGACGTCATCGGAGCCAACAGCTATAAAAGAAGCCACGCAGGAATACAGCTTCAGTGGGCACGGCGGACTCGGATCGACCATGATGCTAACGGCAACACCGTTCTTCGTACTGCAGGTTATCCTGGGTTCCGCTGCATTACGAATAACTGGACTCGTGTGGCCCCATGGCGCTTGCTGCTGCGATGGAAATCGGACCCTCATCGAAAACGCACACATCTTGCTGTCGTCACTTGATGACACTTTTCTGGGCATGCGTGTTCTTCCAGCGTCAACGTTCATGCATCGCACTGTGACGTCATCGGAACCAACAGCTATAAAAGAAGCCACGCAGGAATACAGGTTCAGTGGGCACGGCGGACTCGGATCGACCATGTTGCTAACGGAAACACCGTTCTTCGTACTGCAGGTTATCCTGGGTTCCGCTGCATTACGAACAACTGGACTCGTGTGGCCCCATGGCGCTTGCTGCTGTGATGGAAATCGGACCCTCATCGAAAACGCACACACCTTGCTGTCGTCACTTGATGAAACATTTCTGGACATGCGTGTTCTTCCAGCGTCAACGTTCATGCATCGCACTGTGACGTCATCGGAGCCAACAGCTATAAAAGAAGCCACGCAAGAATACAGCTTCAGTGGGCACGGCGGACTCGGATCGACCATGTTGCTAACGGAAACACCCTTCTTCGTAGTGCAGGTTATCCTGGGTTCCGCTGCATTACGAACAACTGGACTCGTGTGGCCCCATGGCGCTTGCTGCTGCGATGGAAATCGAACCCTCATCGAAAACGCACACAACTTGCTGTCGTCACTTGATGACACTTTTCTGGACATGCGTGTTCTTCCAGCGTCAGCGTTCATGCATCGCACTGTGACGTCATCGGAGCCAACAGCTATAAAAGAAGCCACGCAGGAATACAGCTTCAGTGGGCACGGCGGACTCGGATCGACCACGTTGCTAACGGAAACACGGTTCTTCGTACTGCAGGTTATCCTGGGTTCCGCTGCATTACGAACTGGACTCGTGTGGCCCCATGGCGCTTGCTGCTGCGATGGAAATCGGACCCTCATCGAAAACGCACACATCTTGCTGTCGTCAATTGATGACACTTTTCTGGACATGCGTGTTCTTCCAGCGTCAACGTTCATGCATCGCACTGTGACGTCATCGGAGCCAACAGCTATAAAAGCCACGCAGGAATACAGCTTCAGTGGGCACGGCGGACTCGGATCGACCATGTTGCAAACGGAAACACCGTTCTTCGTACTGCAGGCTATCCTGGGTTCCGCTGCATTACGAACAACTGGACTCGTGTGGCCCCATGGCGCTTGCTGCTGCGATGGAAATCGGACCCTCATCGGAAACGCACACATCTTGCTGTCGTCACTTGATGACACTTTTCTGGACATGCGTGTTCTTCCAGCGTCAACGTTCATGCATCGCACTGTGACGTCATCGGAGCCAACAGCTATAAAAGAAGCCACGCAGGAATACAGCTTCAGTGGGCACGGCGGACTCGGATCGACCATGATGCTAACGGCAACACCGTTCTTCGTACTGCAGGTTATCCTGGGTTCCGCTGCATTACGAATAACTGGACTCGTGTGGCCCCATGGCGCTTGCTGCTGCGATGGAAATCGGACCCTCATCGAAAACGCACACATCTTGCTGTCGTCACTTGATGACACTTTTCTGGGCATGCGTGTTCTTCCAGCGTCAACGTTCATGCATCGCACTGTGACGTCATCGGAACCAACAGCTATAAAAGAAGCCACGCAGGAATACAGGTTCAGTGGGCACGGCGGACTCGGATCGACCATGTTGCTAACGGAAACACCGTTCTTCGTACTGCAGGTTATCCTGGGTTCCGCTGCATTACGAACAACTGGACTCGTGTGGCCCCATGGCGCTTGCTGCTGTGATGGAAATCGGACCCTCATCGAAAACGCACACACCTTGCTGTCGTCACTTGATGAAACATTTCTGGACATGCGTGTTCTTCCAGCGTCAACGTTCATGCATCGCACTGTGACGTCATCGGAGCCAACAGCTATAAAAGAAGCCACGCAAGAATACAGCTTCAGTGGGCACGGCGGACTCGGATCGACCATGTTGCTAACGGAAACACCCTTCTTCGTAGTGCAGGTTATCCTGGGTTCCGCTGCATTACGAACAACTGGACTCGTGTGGCCCCATGGCGCTTGCTGCTGCGATGGAAATCGAACCCTCATCGAAAACGCACACAACTTGCTGTCGTCACTTGATGACACTTTTCTGGACATGCGTGTTCTTCCAGCGTCAGCGTTCATGCATCGCACTGTGACGTCATCGGAGCCAACAGCTATAAAAGAAGCCACGCAGGAATACAGCTTCAGTGGGCACGGCGGACTCGGATCGACCACGTTGCTAACGGAAACACGGTTCTTCGTACTGCAGGTTATCCTGGGTTCCGCTGCATTACGAACTGGACTGGTGTGGCCCCATGGCGCTTGCTGCTGCGATGGAAATCGGACCCTCATCGAAAACGCACACATCTTGCTGTCGTCAATTGATGACACTTTTCTGGACATGCGTGTTCTTCCAGCGTCAACGTTCATGCATCGCACTGTGACGTCATCGGAGCCAACAGCTATAAAAGAAGCCACGCAGGAATACAGCTTCAGTGGGCACGGCGGACTCGGAAAGACCATGTTGCTAACGGAAACACCGTTCTTCGTACTGCAGGTTATCCTGGGTTCTGCTGCATTACGAACAACTGGACTCGTGTGGCCCCATGGCGCTTGCTGCTGCGATAAAAATCGGACCCTCATCGAAAACGCACACATCTTGCTGTAGTCACTTGATGACACTTTTCTGGACATGCGTGTTCTTCCAGCGTCAACGTTCGTGCATCGCACTGTGACGTCATCGGAGGCAACAGCTATAAAAGAAGCCACGCAGGAATACAGCTTCAGCGGGCACGGCGGACTCGGATCGACCATTTTGCTAACGGAAACACCGTTCTTCGTACTGCAGGTTATCCTGGGTTCCGCTGCATTACGAACAACTGGACTCGTGTGGCCCCATGGCGCTTGCTGCTGCGATGGAAATCGGACCCTCATCGAAAACGCACACATCTTGCTGTCGTCACTTGATGACACTTTTCTGGACATGCGTGTTCTTCCAGCGTCAACGTTCATGCATCGCACTGTGACGTCATCGGAGCCAACAGCTATAAAAGAAGCCACGCAGGAATACAGCTTCAGTGGGGACATCAGACTCGGATCGACCATGTTGCTAACGGGAACACCGTTCTTCGTACTGCAGGTTATCCTGGGTTCCGCTGCATTAAGAACTGGACTCGTGTGGCCCCATGGCGCTTGCTGCTGCGATGGAAATCGGACCCTCATCGAAAACGCACACATCTTGCTGTCGTCAATTGATGACATTTTTCTGGACATGCGTGTTCTTCCAGCGTCAACGTTCATGCATCGCACTGTGACGTCATCGGAGCCAACAGCTATAAAAGAAGCCACGCAGGAATACAGCTTCAGTGGGCACGGCGGACTCGGATCGACCATGTTGCTAACGGAAACACCGTTCTTCGTACTGCAGGTTATCCTGGGTTCTGCTGCATTACGAACAACTGGACTCGTGTGGCCCCATGGCGCTTGCTGCTGCGATAAAAATCGGACCCTCATCGAAAACGCACACATCTTGCTGTCGTCACTTGATGACACTTTTCTGGACGCGTGTTCTTCCAGCGTCAACGTTCATGCATCGCACTGTGACGTCATCGGAGCCAACAGCTATAAAAGAAGCCACGCAGGAATACAGCTTCAGCGGGCACGGCTGACTCGGATCGACCATTTTGCTAACGGAAACACCGTTCTTCGTACTGCAGGTTATCCTGGGTTCCGCTGCATTACGAACAACTGGACTCGTGTGGCCCCATGGCGCTTGCTGCTGCGATGGAAATCGGACCCTCATCGAAAACGCACACATCTTGCTGTCGTCACTTGATGACACTTTTCTGGACATGCGTGTTCTTCCAGCGTCAACGTTCATGCATCGCACTGTGACGTCATCGGAGCCAACAGCTATAAAAGAAGCCACGCAGGAATACAGCTTCAGTGGGGACATCAGACTCGGATCGACCATGTTGCTAACGGGAACACCGTTCTTCGTACCGCAGGTTATCCTGGGTTCCGCTGCGTTACGAACAACTGGACTCGTGTGGCCCCATGGCGCTAGCTGCTGCGATAGAAATCGGACCCTCATCGAAAACGCACACATCTTGCTGTCGTCACTTGATGACACTTTTCTGGACATGCGTGTTGTTCAAACGTCAACGTTCATGCATCGCACTGTGACGTCATCGGAGCCAACAGCTATAAAAGAAGCCACGCAGGAATACAGCTTCAGTGGGCACGGCGGACTCGGATCGACCATGTTGCTAACGGCAACACCGTTCTTCGTACTGCAGGTTATCCTGGGTTCCGCTGCATTACGAATAACTGGACTCGTGTGGCCCCATGGCGCTTGCTGCTGCGATGGAAATCGGACCCTCATCGAAAACGCACACATCTTGCTGTCGTCACTTGATGACACTTTTCTGGGCATGCGTGTTCTTCCAGCGTCAACGTTCATGCATCGCACTGTGACGTCATCGGAACCAACAGCTATAAAAGAAGCCACGCAGGAATACAGGTTCAGTGGGCACGGCGGACTCGGATCGACCATGTTGCTAACGGAAACACCGTTCTTCGTACTGCAGGTTATCCTGGGTTCCGCTGCATTACGAACAACTGGACTCGTGTGGCCCCATGGCGCTTGCTGCTGTGATGGAAATCGGACCCTCATCGAAAACGCACACATCTTGCTGTCGTCACTTGATGAAACATTTCTGGACATGCGTGTTCTTGCAGCGTCAACGTTCATGCATCGCACTGTGACGTCATCGGAGCCAACAGCTATAAAAGAAGCCACGCAAGAATACAGCTTCAGTGGGCACGGCGGACTCGGATCGACCATGTTGCTAACGGAAACACCCTTCTTCGTAGTGCAGGTTATCCTGGGTTCCGCTGCATTACGAACAACTGGACTCGTGTGGCCCCATGGCGCTTGCTGCTGCGATGGAAATCGAACCCTCATCGAAAACGCACACAACTTGCTGTCGTCACTTGATGACACTTTTCTGGACATGCGTGTTCTTCCAGCGTCAGCGTTCATGCATCGCACTGTGACGTCATCGGAGCCAACAGCTATAAAAGAAGCCACGCAGGAATACAGCTTCAGTGGGCACGGCGGACTCGGATCGACCACGTTGCTAACGGGAACACCGTTCTTCGTACTGCAGGTTATCCTGGGTTCCGCTGCATTACGAACAACTGGACTCGTGTGGCCCCATGGCGCTTGCTGCTGCGATGGAAATCGGACCCTCATCGAAAACACACACATCTTGCTGTCGTCACTTGATGACACTTTTCTGGACATGCGTGTTCTTCCAGCGTCAACGTTCATGCATCGCACAGTGACGTCACCGGAGCCAAGAGCTATAAAAGCCACGCAGGAATACAGCTTCAGTGGGCACGGCGGACTCGGATCGACCATGTTGCAAACGGAAACACCGTTCTTCGTACTGCAGGCTATCCTGGGTTCCGCTGCATTACGAACAACTGGACTCGTGTGGCCCCATGGCGCTTGCTGCTGCGATGGAAATCGGACCCTCATCGGAAACGCACACATCTTGCTGTCGTCACTTGATGACACTTTTCTGGACATGCGTGTTCTTCCAGCGTCAACGTTCATGCATCGCACTGTGACGTCATCGGAGCCAACAGCTATAAAAGAAGCCACGCAGGAATACAGCTTCAGTGGGCACGGCGGACTCGGATCGACCATGATGCTAACGGCAACACCGTTCTTCGTACTGCAGGTTATCCTGGGTTCCGCTGCATTACGAATAACTGGACTCGTGTGGCCCCATGGCGCTTGCTGCTGCGATGGAAATCGGACCCTCATCGAAAACGCACACATCTTGCTGTCGTCACTTGATGACACTTTTCTGGGCATGCGTGTTCTTCCAGCGTCAACGTTCATGCATCGCACTGTGACGTCATCGGAACCAACAGCTATAAAAGAAGCCACGCAGGAATACAGGTTCAGTGGGCACGGCGGACTCGGATCGACCATGTTGCTAACGGAAACACCGTTCTTCGTACTGCAGGTTATCCTGGGTTCCGCTGCATTACGAACAACTGGACTCGTGTGGCCCCATGGCGCTTGCTGCTGTGATGGAAATCGGACCCTCATCGAAAACGCACACACCTTGCTGTCGTCACTTGATGAAACATTTCTGGACATGCGTGTTCTTCCAGCGTCAACGTTCATGCATCGCTCTGTGACGTCATCGGAGCCAACAGCTATAAAAGAAGCCACGCAAGAATACAGCTTCAGTGGGCACGGCGGACTCGGATCGACCATGTTGCTAACGGAAACACCCTTCTTCGTAGTGCAGGTTATCCTGGGTTCCGCTGCATTACGAACAACTGGACTCGTGTGGCCCCATGGCGCTTGCTGCTGCGATGGAAATCGAACCCTCATCGAAAACGCACACAACTTGCTGTCGTCACTTGATGACACTTTTCTGGACATGCGTGTTCTTCCAGCGTCAGCGTTCATGCATCGCACTGTGACGTCATCGGAGCCAACAGCTATAAAAGAAGCCACGCAGGAATACAGCTTCAGTGGGCACGGCGGACTCGGATCGACCACGTTGCTAACGGAAACACGGTTCTTCGTACTGCAGGTTATCCTGGGTTCCGCTGCATTACGAACTGGACTCGTGTGGCCCCATGGCGCTTGCTGCTGCGATGGAAATCGGACCCTCATCGAAAACGCACACATCTTGCTGTCGTCAATTGATGACACTTTTCTGGACATGCGTGTTCTTCCAGCGTCAACGTTCATGCATCGCACTGTGACGTCATCGGAGCCAACAGCTATAAAAGAAGCCACGCAGGAATACAGCTTCAGTGGGCACGGCGGACTCGGAAAGACCATGTTGCTAACGGAAACACCGTTCTTCGTACTGCAGGTTATCCTGGGTTCTGCTGCATTACGAACAACTGGACTCGTGTGGCCCCATGGCGCTTGCTGCTGCGATAAAAATCGGACCCTCATCGAAAACGCACACATCTTGCTGTAGTCACTTGATGACACTTTTCTGGACATGCGTGTTCTTCCAGCGTCAACGTTCGTGCATCGCACTGTGACGTCATCGGAGCCAACAGCTATAAAAGAAGCCACGCAGGAATACAGCTTCAGCGGGCACGGCGGACTCGGATCGACCATTTTGCTAACGGAAACACCGTTCTTCGTACTGCAGGTTATCCTGGGTTCCGCTGCATTACGAACAACTGGACTCGTGTGGCCCCATGGCGCTTGCTGCTGCGATGGAAATCGGACCCTCATCGAAAACGCACACATCTTGCTGTCGTCACTTGATGACACTTTTCTGGACATGCGTGTTCTTCCAGCGTCAACGTTCATGCATCGCACTGTGACGTCATCGGAGCCAACAGCTATAAAAGAAGCCACGCAGGAATACAGCTTCAGTGGGGACATCAGACTCGGATCGACCATGTTGCTAACGGGAACACCGTTCTTCGTACTGCAGGTTATCCTGGGTTCCGCTGCATTACGAACTGGACTCGTGTGGCCCCATGGCGCTTGCTGCTGCGATGGAAATCGGACCCTCATCGAAAACGCACACATCTTGCTGTCGTCAATTGATGACATTTTTCTGGACATGCGTGTTCTTCCAGCGTCAACGTTCATGCATCGCACTGTGACGTCATCGGAGCCAACAGCTATAAAAGAAGCCACGCAGGAATACAGCTTCAGTGGGCACGGCGGACTCGGATCGACCATGTTGCTAACGGAAACACCGTTCTTCGTACTGCAGGTTATCCTGGGTTCTGCTGCATTACGAACAACTGGACTCGTGTGGCCCCATGGCGCTTGCTGCTGCGATAAAAATCGGACCCTCATCGAAAACGCACACATCTTGCTGTCGTCACTTGATGACACTTTTCTGGACGCGTGTTCTTCCAGCGTCAACGTTCATGCATCGCACTGTGACGTCATCGGAGCCAACAGCTATAAAAGAAGCCACGCAGGAATACAGCTTCAGCGGGCACGGCTGACTCGGATCGACCATTTTGCTAACGGAAACACCGTTCTTCGTACTGCAGGTTATCCTGGGTTCCGCTGCATTACGAACAACTGGACTCGTGTGGCCCCATGGCGCTTGCTGCTGCGATGGAAATCGGACCCTCATCGAAAACGCACACATCTTGCTGTCGTCACTTGATGACACTTTTCTGGACATGCGTGTTCTTCCAGCGTCAACGTTCATGCATCGCACTGTGACGTCATCGGAGCCAACAGCTATAAAAGAAGCCACGCAGGAATACAGCTTCAGTGGGGACATCAGACTCGGATCGACCATGTTGCTAACGGGAACACCGTTCTTCGTACCGCAGGTTATCCTGGGTTCCGCTGCATTACGAACAACTGGACTCGTGTGGCCCCATGGCGCTAGCTGCTGCGATAGAAATCGGACCCTCATCGAAAACGCACACATCTTGCTGTCGTCACTTGATGACACTTTTCTGGACATGCGTGTTGTTCAAACGTCAACGTTCATGCATCGCACTGTGACGTCATCGGAGCCAACAGCTATAAAAGAAGCCACGCAGGAATACAGGTTCAGTGGGCACGGCAGACTCGGATCGACCATGTTGCTAACGGAAACACCGTTCTTCGTACTGCAGGTTATCCTGGGTTCCGCTGCATTACGAATAACTGGACTCGTGTGGCCCCATGGCGCTTGCTGCTGTGATGGAAATCGGACCCTCATCGAAAACGCACACATCTTGCTGTCGTCACTTGATGACACTTTTCTGGGCATGCGTGTTCTTCCAGCGTCAACGTTCATGCATCGCACTGTGACGTCATCGGAACCAACAGCTATAAAAGAAGCCACGCAGGAATACAGGTTCAGTGGGCACGGCGGACTCGGATCGACCATGTTGCTAACGGAAACACCGTTCTTCGTACTGCAGGTTATCCTGGGTTCCGCTGCATTACGAACAACTGGACTCGTGTGGCCCCATGGCGCTTGCTGCTGTGATGGAAATCGGACCCTCATCGAAAACGCACACACCTTGCTGTCGTCACTTGATGAAACATTTCTGGACATGCGTGTTCTTCCAGCGTCAACGTTCATGCATCGCTCTGTGACGTCATCGGAGCCAACAGCTATAAAAGAAGCCACGCAAGAATACAGCTTCAGTGGGCACGGCGGACTCGGATCGACCATGTTGCTAACGGAAACACCCTTCTTCGTAGTGCAGGTTATCCTGGGTTCCGCTGCATTACGAACAACTGGACTCGTGTGGCCCCATGGCGCTTGCTGCTGCGATGGAAATCGAACCCTCATCGAAAACGCACACAACTTGCTGTCGTCACTTGATGACACTTTTCTGGACATGCGTGTTCTTCCAGCGTCAGCGTTCATGCATCGCACTGTGACGTCATCGGAGCCAACAGCTATAAAAGAAGCCACGCAGGAATACAGCTTCAGTGGGCACGGCGGACTCGGATCGACCACGTTGCTAACGGAAACACGGTTCTTCGTACTGCAGGTTATCCTGGGTTCCGCTGCATTACGAACTGGACTCGTGTGGCCCCATGGCGCTTGCTGCTGCGATGGAAATCGGACCCTCATCGAAAACGCACACATCTTGCTGTCGTCAATTGATGACACTTTTCTGGACATGCGTGTTCTTCCAGCGTCAACGTTCATGCATCGCACTGTGACGTCATCGGAGCCAACAGCTATAAAAGAAGCCACGCAGGAATACAGCTTCAGTGGGCACGGCGGACTCGGAAAGACCATGTTGCTAACGGAAACACCGTTCTTCGTACTGCAGGTTATCCTGGGTTCTGCTGCATTACGAACAACTGGACTCGTGTGGCCCCATGGCGCTTGCTGCTGCGATAAAAATCGGACCCTCATCGAAAACGCACACATCTTGCTGTAGTCACTTGATGACACTTTTCTGGACATGCGTGTTCTTCCAGCGTCAACGTTCGTGCATCGCACTGTGACGTCATCGGAGCCAACAGCTATAAAAGAAGCCACGCAGGAATACAGCTTCAGCGGGCACGGCGGACTCGGATCGACCATTTTGCTAACGGAAACACCGTTCTTCGTACTGCAGGTTATCCTGGGTTCCGCTGCATTACGAACAACTGGACTCGTGTGGCCCCATGGCGCTTGCTGCTGCGATGGAAATCGGACCCTCATCGAAAACGCACACATCTTGCTGTCGTCACTTGATGACACTTTTCTGGACATGCGTGTTCTTCCAGCGTCAACGTTCATGCATCGCACTGTGACGTCATCGGAGCCAACAGCTATAAAAGAAGCCACGCAGGAATACAGCTTCAGTGGGGACATCAGACTCGGATCGACCATGTTGCTAACGGGAACACCGTTCTTCGTACTGCAGGTTATCCTGGGTTCCGCTGCATTACGAACTGGACTCGTGTGGCCCCATGGCGCTTGCTGCTGCGATGGAAATCGGACCCTCATCGAAAACGCACACATCTTGCTGTCGTCAATTGATGACATTTTTCTGGACATGCGTGTTCTTCCAGCGTCAACGTTCATGCATCGCACTGTGACGTCATCGGAGCCAACAGCTATAAAAGAAGCCACGCAGGAATACAGCTTCAGTGGGCACGGCGGACTCGGATCGACCATGTTGCTAACGGAAACACCGTTCTTCGTACTGCAGGTTATCCTGGGTTCTGCTGCATTACGAACAACTGGACTCGTGTGGCCCCATGGCGCTTGCTGCTGCGATAAAAATCGGACCCTCATCGAAAACGCACACATCTTGCTGTCGTCACTTGATGACACTTTTCTGGACGCGTGTTCTTCCAGCGTCAACGTTCATGCATCGCACTGTGACGTCATCGGAGCCAACAGCTATAAAAGAAGCCACGCAGGAATACAGCTTCAGCGGGCACGGCTGACTCGGATCGACCATTTTGCTAACGGAAACACCGTTCTTCGTACTGCAGGTTATCCTGGGTTCCGCTGCATTACGAACAACTGGACTCGTGTGGCCCCATGGCGCTTGCTGCTGCGATGGAAATCGGACCCTCATCGAAAACGCACACATCTTGCTGTCGTCACTTGATGACACTTTTCTGGACATGCGTGTTCTTCCAGCGTCAACGTTCATGCATCGCACTGTGACGTCATCGGAGCCAACAGCTATAAAAGAAGCCACGCAGGAATACAGCTTCAGTGGGGACATCAGACTCGGATCGACCATGTTGCTAACGGGAACACCGTTCTTCGTACCGCAGGTTATCCTGGGTTCCGCTGCATTACGAACAACTGGACTCGTGTGGCCCCATGGCGCTAGCTGCTGCGATAGAAATCGGACCCTCATCGAAAACGCACACATCTTGCTGTCGTCACTTGATGACACTTTTCTGGACATGCGTGTTGTTCAAACGTCAACGTTCATGCATCGCACAGTGACGTCACCGGAGCCAAGAGCTATAAAAGCCACGCAGGAATACAGCTTCAGTGGGCACGGCGGACTCGGATCGACCATGTTGCAAACGGAAACACCGTTCTTCGTACTGCAGGCTATCCTGGGTTCCGCTGCATTACGAACAACTGGACTCGTGTGGCCCCATGGCGCTTGCTGCTGCGATGGAAATCGGACCCTCATCGGAAACGCACACATCTTGCTGTCGTCACTTGATGACACTTTTCTGGACATGCGTGTTCTTCCAGCGTCAACGTTCATGCATCGCACTGTGACGTCATCGGAGCCAACAGCTATAAAAGAAGCCACGCAGGAATACAGCTTCAGTGGGCACGGCGGACTCGGATCGACCATGATGCTAACGGCAACACCGTTCTTCGTACTGCAGGTTATCCTGGGTTCCGCTGCATTACGAATAACTGGACTCGTGTGGCCCCATGGCGCTTGCTGCTGCGATGGAAATCGGACCCTCATCGAAAACGCACACATCTTGCTGTCGTCACTTGATGACACTTTTCTGGGCATGCGTGTTCTTCCAGCGTCAACGTTCATGCATCGCACTGTGACGTCATCGGAACCAACAGCTATAAAAGAAGCCACGCAGGAATACAGGTTCAGTGGGCACGGCGGACTCGGATCGACCATGTTGCTAACGGAAACACCGTTCTTCGTACTGCAGGTTATCCTGGGTTCCGCTGCATTACGAACAACTGGACTCGTGTGGCCCCATGGCGCTTGCTGCTGTGATGGAAATCGGACCCTCATCGAAAACGCACACACCTTGCTGTCGTCACTTGATGAAACATTTCTGGACATGCGTGTTCTTCCAGCGTCAACGTTCATGCATCGCTCTGTGACGTCATCGGAGCCAACAGCTATAAAAGAAGCCACGCAAGAATACAGCTTCAGTGGGCACGGCGGACTCGGATCGACCATGTTGCTAACGGAAACACCCTTCTTCGTAGTGCAGGTTATCCTGGGTTCCGCTGCATTACGAACAACTGGACTCGTGTGGCCCCATGGCGCTTGCTGCTGCGATGGAAATCGAACCCTCATCGAAAACGCACACAACTTGCTGTCGTCACTTGATGACACTTTTCTGGACATGCGTGTTCTTCCAGCGTCAGCGTTCATGCATCGCACTGTGACGTCATCGGAGCCAACAGCTATAAAAGAAGCCACGCAGGAATACAGCTTCAGTGGGCACGGCGGACTCGGATCGACCACGTTGCTAACGGAAACACGGTTCTTCGTACTGCAGGTTATCCTGGGTTCCGCTGCATTACGAACTGGACTCGTGTGGCCCCATGGCGCTTGCTGCTGCGATGGAAATCGGACCCTCATCGAAAACGCACACATCTTGCTGTCGTCAATTGATGACACTTTTCTGGACATGCGTGTTCTTCCAGCGTCAACGTTCATGCATCGCACTGTGACGTCATCGGAGCCAACAGCTATAAAAGAAGCCACGCAGGAATACAGCTTCAGTGGGCACGGCGGACTCGGAAAGACCATGTTGCTAACGGAAACACCGTTCTTCGTACTGCAGGTTATCCTGGGTTCTGCTGCATTACGAACAACTGGACTCGTGTGGCCCCATGGCGCTTGCTGCTGCGATAAAAATCGGACCCTCATCGAAAACGCACACATCTTGCTGTAGTCACTTGATGACACTTTTCTGGACATGCGTGTTCTTCCAGCGTCAACGTTCGTGCATCGCACTGTGACGTCATCGGAGCCAACAGCTATAAAAGAAGCCACGCAGGAATACAGCTTCAGCGGGCACGGCGGACTCGGATCGACCATTTTGCTAACGGAAACACCGTTCTTCGTACTGCAGGTTATCCTGGGTTCCGCTGCATTACGAACAACTGGACTCGTGTGGCCCCATGGCGCTTGCTGCTGCGATGGAAATCGGACCCTCATCGAAAACGCACACATCTTGCTGTCGTCACTTGATGACACTTTTCTGGACATGCGTGTTCTTCCAGCGTCAACGTTCATGCATCGCACTGTGACGTCATCGGAGCCAACAGCTATAAAAGAAGCCACGCAGGAATACAGCTTCAGTGGGGACATCAGACTCGGATCGACCATGTTGCTAACGGGAACACCGTTCTTCGTACTGCAGGTTATCCTGGGTTCCGCTGCATTACGAACTGGACTCGTGTGGCCCCATGGCGCTTGCTGCTGCGATGGAAATCGGACCCTCATCGAAAACGCACACATCTTGCTGTCGTCAATTGATGACATTTTTCTGGACATGCGTGTTCTTCCAGCGTCAACGTTCATGCATCGCACTGTGACGTCATCGGAGCCAACAGCTATAAAAGAAGCCACGCAGGAATACAGCTTCAGTGGGCACGGCGGACTCGGATCGACCATGTTGCTAACGGAAACACCGTTCTTCGTACTGCAGGTTATCCTGGGTTCTGCTGCATTACGAACAACTGGACTCGTGTGGCCCCATGGCGCTTGCTGCTGCGATAAAAATCGGACCCTCATCGAAAACGCACACATCTTGCTGTCGTCACTTGATGACACTTTTCTGGACGCGTGTTCTTCCAGCGTCAACGTTCATGCATCGCACTGTGACGTCATCGGAGCCAACAGCTATAAAAGAAGCCACGCAGGAATACAGCTTCAGCGGGCACGGCTGACTCGGATCGACCATTTTGCTAACGGAAACACCGTTCTTCGTACTGCAGGTTATCCTGGGTTCCGCTGCATTACGAACAACTGGACTCGTGTGGCCCCATGGCGCTTGCTGCTGCGATGGAAATCGGACCCTCATCGAAAACGCACACATCTTGCTGTCGTCACTTGATGACACTTTTCTGGACATGCCTGTTCTTCCAGCGTCAACGTTCATGCATCGCACTGTGACGTCATCGGAGCCAACAGCTATAAAAGAAGCCACGCAGGAATACAGCTTCAGTGGGGACATCAGACTCGGATCGACCATGTTGCTAACGGGAACACCGTTCTTCGTACCGCAGGTTATCCTGGGTTCCGCTGCATTACGAACAACTGGACTCGTGTGGCCCCATGGCGCTAGCTGCTGCGATAGAAATCGGACCCTCATCGAAAACGCACACATCTTGCTGTCGTCACTTGATGACACTTTTCTGGACATGCGTGTTGTTCAAACGTCAACGTTCATGCATCGCACTGTGACGTCATCGGAGCCAACAGCTATAAAAGAAGCCACGCAGGAATACAGGTTCAGTGGGCACGGCGGACTCGGATCGACCATGTTGCTAACGGAAACACCGTTCTTCGTACTGCAGGTTATCCTGGGTTCCGCTGCATTACGAATAACTGGACTCGTGTGGCCCCATGGCGCTTGCTGCTGTGATGGAAATCGGACCCTCATCGAAAACGCACACATCTTGCTGTCGTCACTTGATGACACTTTTCTGGGCATGCGTGTTCTTCCAGCGTCAACGTTCATGCATCGCACTGTGACGTCATCGGAACCAACAGCTATAAAAGAAGCCACGCAGGAATACAGGTTCAGTGGGCACGGCGGACTCGGATCGACCATGTTGCTAACGGAAACACCGTTCTTCGTACTGCAGGTTATCCTGGGTTCCGCTGCATTACGAACAACTGGACTCGTGTGGCCCCATGGCGCTTGCTGCTGTGATGGAAATCGGACCCTCATCGAAAACGCACACACCTTGCTGTCGTCACTTGATGAAACATTTCTGGACATGCGTGTTCTTCCAGCGTCAACGTTCATGCATCGCTCTGTGACGTCATCGGAGCCAACAGCTATAAAAGAAGCCACGCAAGAATACAGCTTCAGTGGGCACGGCGGACTCGGATCGACCATGTTGCTAACGGAAACACCCTTCTTCGTAGTGCAGGTTATCCTGGGTTCCGCTGCATTACGAACAACTGGACTCGTGTGGCCCCATGGCGCTTGCTGCTGCGATGGAAATCGAACCCTCATCGAAAACGCACACAACTTGCTGTCGTCACTTGATGACACTTTTCTGGACATGCGTGTTCTTCCAGCGTCAGCGTTCATGCATCGCACTGTGACGTCATCGGAGCCAACAGCTATAAAAGAAGCCACGCAGGAATACAGCTTCAGTGGGCACGGCGGACTCGGATCGACCACGTTGCTAACGGAAACACGGTTCTTCGTACTGCAGGTTATCCTGGGTTCCGCTGCATTACGAACTGGACTCGTGTGGCCCCATGGCGCTTGCTGCTGCGATGGAAATCGGACCCTCATCGAAAACGCACACATCTTGCTGTCGTCAATTGATGACACTTTTCTGGACATGCGTGTTCTTCCAGCGTCAACGTTCATGCATCGCACTGTGACGTCATCGGAGCCAACAGCTATAAAAGAAGCCACGCAGGAATACAGCTTCAGTGGGCACGGCGGACTCGGAAAGACCATGTTGCTAACGGAAACACCGTTCTTCGTACTGCAGGTTATCCTGGGTTCTGCTGCATTACGAACAACTGGACTCGTGTGGCCCCATGGCGCTTGCTGCTGCGATAAAAATCGGACCCTCATCGAAAACGCACACATCTTGCTGTAGTCACTTGATGACACTTTTCTGGACATGCGTGTTCTTCCAGCGTCAACGTTCGTGCATCGCACTGTGACGTCATCGGAGCCAACAGCTATAAAAGAAGCCACGCAGGAATACAGCTTCAGCGGGCACGGCGGACTCGGATCGACCATTTTGCTAACGGAAACACCGTTCTTCGTACTGCAGGTTATCCTGGGTTCCGCTGCATTACGAACAACTGGACTCGTGTGGCCCCATGGCGCTTGCTGCTGCGATGGAAATCGGACCCTCATCGAAAACGCACACATCTTGCTGTCGTCACTTGATGACACTTTTCTGGACATGCGTGTTCTTCCAGCGTCAACGTTCATGCATCGCACTGTGACGTCATCGGAGCCAACAGCTATAAAAGAAGCCACGCAGGAATACAGCTTCAGTGGGGACATCAGACTCGGATCGACCATGTTGCTAACGGGAACACCGTTCTTCGTACTGCAGGTTATCCTGGGTTCCGCTGCATTACGAACTGGACTCGTGTGGCCCCATGGCGCTTGCTGCTGCGATGGAAATCGGACCCTCATCGAAAACGCACACATCTTGCTGTCGTCAATTGATGACATTTTTCTGGACATGCGTGTTCTTCCAGCGTCAACGTTCATGCATCGCACTGTGACGTCATCGGAGCCAACAGCTATAAAAGAAGCCACGCAGGAATACAGCTTCAGTGGGCACGGCGGACTCGGATCGACCATGTTGCTAACGGAAACACCGTTCTTCGTACTGCAGGTTATCCTGGGTTCTGCTGCATTACGAACAACTGGACTCGTGTGGCCCCATGGCGCTTGCTGCTGCGATAAAAATCGGACCCTCATCGAAAACGCACACATCTTGCTGTCGTCACTTGATGACACTTTTCTGGACGCGTGTTCTTCCAGCGTCAACGTTCATGCATCGCACTGTGACGTCATCGGAGCCAACAGCTATAAAAGAAGCCACGCAGGAATACAGCTTCAGCGGGCACGGCTGACTCGGATCGACCATTTTGCTAACGGAAACACCGTTCTTCGTACTGCAGGTTATCCTGGGTTCCGCTGCATTACGAACAACTGGACTCGTGTGGCCCCATGGCGCTTGCTGCTGCGATGGAAATCGGACCCTCATCGAAAACGCACACATCTTGCTGTCGTCACTTGATGACACTTTTCTGGACATGCGTGTTCTTCCAGCGTCAACGTTCATGCATCGCACTGTGACGTCATCGGAGCCAACAGCTATAAAAGAAGCCACGCAGGAATACAGCTTCAGTGGGGACATCAGACTCGGATCGACCATGTTGCTAACGGGAACACCGTTCTTCGTACCGCAGGTTATCCTGGGTTCCGCTGCATTACGAACAACTGGACTCGTGTGGCCCCATGGCGCTAGCTGCTGCGATAGAAATCGGACCCTCATCGAAAACGCACACATCTTGCTGTCGTCACTTGATGACACTTTTCTGGACATGCGTGTTGTTCAAACGTCAACGTTCATGCATCGCACTGTGACGTCATCGGAGCCAACAGCTATAAAAGAAGCCACGCAGGAATACAGGTTCAGTGGGCACGGCGGACTCGGATCGACCATGTTGCTAACGGAAACACCGTTCTTCGTACTGCAGGTTATCCTGGGTTCCGCTGCATTACGAACAACTGGACTCGTGTGGCCCCATGGCGCTTGCTGCTGTGATGGAAATCGGACCCTCATCGAAAACGCACACATCTTGCTGTCGTCACTTGATGAAACATTTCTGGAGATGCGTGTTCTTGCAGCGTCAACGTTCATGCATCGCACTGTGACGTCATCGGAGCCAACAGCTATAAAAGAAGCCACGCAAGAATACAGCTTCAGTGGGCACGGCGGACTCGGATCGACCATGTTGCTAACGGAAACACCCTTCTTCGTAGTGCAGGTTATCCTGGGTTCCGCTGCATTACGAACAACTGGACTCGTGTGGCCCCATGGCGCTTGCTGCTGCGATGGAAATCGAACCCTCATCAAAAACGCACACAACTTGCTGTCGTCACTTGATGACACTTTTCTGGACATGCGTGTTCTTCCAGCGTCAGCGTTCATGCATCGCACTGTGACGTCATCGGAGCCAACAGCTATAAAAGAAGCCACGCAGGAATACAGCTTCAGTGGGCACGGCGGACTCGGATCGACCACGTTGCTAACGGAAACACGGTTCTTCGTACTGCAGGTTATCCTGGGTTCCGCTGCATTACGAACTGGACTCGTGTGGCCCCATGGCGCTTGCTGCTGCGATGGAAATCGGACCCTCATCGAAAACGCACACATCTTGCTGTCGTCAATTGATGACACTTTTCTGGACATGCGTGTTCTTCCAGCGTCAACGTTCATGCATCGCACTGTGACGTCATCGGAGCCAACAGCTATAAAAGAAGCCACGCAGGAATACAGCTTCAGTGGGCACGGCGGACTCGGAAAGACCATGTTGCTAACGGAAACACCGTTCTTCGTACTGCAGGTTATCCTGGGTTCTGCTGCATTACGAACAACTGGACTCGTGTGGCCCCATGGCGCTTGCTGCTGCGATAAAAATCGGACCCTCATCGAAAACGCACACATCTTGCTGTCGTCACTTGATGACACTTTTCTGGACATGCGTGTTCTTCCAGCGTCAACGTTCGTGCATCTCACTGTGACGTCATCGGAGCCAACAGCTATAAAAGAAGCCACGCAGGAATACAGCTTCAGCGGGCACGGCGGACTCGGATCGACCATTTTGCTAACGGAAACACCGTTCTTCGTACTGCAGGTTATCCTGGGTTCCGCTGCATTACGAACAACTGGACTCGTGTGGCCCCATGGCGCTTGCTGCTGCGATGGAAATCGGACCCTCATCGAAAACGCACACATCTTGCTATCGTCACTTGATGACACTTTTCTGGACATGCGTGTTCTTCCAGCGTCAACGTTCATGCATCGCACTGTGACGTCATCGGAGCCAACAGCTATAAAAGAAGCCACGCAGGAATACAGCTTCAGTGGGGACATCAGACTCGGATCGACCATGTTGCTAACGGGAACACCGTTCTTCGTACTGCAGGTTATCCTGGGTTCCGCTGCATTACGAACTGGACTCGTGTGGCCCCATGGCGCTTGCTGCTGCGATGGAAATCGGACCCTCATCGAAAACGCACACATCTTGCTGTCGTCAATTGATGCCATTTTTCTGGACATGCGTGTTCTTCCAGCGTCAACGTTCATGCATCGCACTGTGACGTCATCGGAGCCAACAGCTATAAAAGAAGCCACGCAGGAATACAGCTTCAGTGGGCACGGCGGACTCGGATCGACCATGTTGCTAACGGAAACACCGTTCTTCGTACTGCAGGTTATCCTGGGTTCTGCTGCATTACGAACAACTGGACTCGTGTGGCCCCATGGCGCTTGCTGCTGCGATAAAAATCGGACCCTCTTCGAAAACGCACACATCTTGCTGTCGTCACTTGATGACACTTTTCTGGACGCGTGTTCTTCCAGCGTCAACGTTCATGCATCGCACTGTGACGTCATCGGAGCCAACAGCTATAAAAGAAGCCACGCAGGAATACAGCTTCAGCGGGCACGGCTGACTCGGATCGACCATTTTGCTAACGGAAACACCGTTCTTCGTACTGCAGGTTATCCTGGGTTCCGCTGCATTACGAACAACTGGACTCGTGTGGCCCCATGGCGCTTGCTGCTGCGATGGAAATCGGACCCTCATCGAAAACGCACACATCTTGCTGTCGTCACTTGATGACACTTTTCTGGACATGCGTGTTCTTCCAGCGTCAACGTTCATGCATCGCACTGTGACGTCATCGGAGCCAACAGCTATAAAAGAAGCCACGCAGGAATACAGCTTCAGTGGGGACATCAGACTCGGATCGACCATGTTGCTAACGGGAACACCGTTCTTCGTACCGCAGGTTATCCTGGGTTCCGCTGCATTACGAACAACTGGACTCGTGTGGCCCCATGGCGCTAGCTGCTGCGATAGAAATCGGACCCTCATCGAAAACGCACACATCTTGCTGTCGTCACTTGATGACACTTTTCTGGACATGCGTGTTGTTCAAACGTCAACGTTCATGCATCGCACTGTGACGTCATCGGAGCCAACAGCTATAAAAGAAGCCACGCAGGAATACAGCTTCAGTGGGCACGGCGGACTCGGATCGACCATGTTGCTAACGGAAACACCCTTCTTCGTAGTGCAGATTATCCTGGGTTCCGCTGCATTACGAACAACTGGACTCGTGTGGCCCCATGGCGCTTGCTGCTGCGATGGAAATCGGACCCTCATCGAAAACGCACACATCTTGCTGTCGTCACTTGATGACACATTTCTGGACATGCGTGTCCTTCCAGCGTCACCGTTCATGTATCGCACTGTGACGTCATCGGAGCCAACAGCTATAAAAGAAGCCACGCAGGAATACAGCTTCAGTGGGCACGGCGGACTCGGATCGACCATGTTGCTAACGGAAACACCCTTCTTCGTACTGCAGGTTATCCTGGGTTCCGCTGCATTACGAACTGGACTCGTGTGGCCCCATGGCGCTTGCTGCTGCGATGAAAATCGGACCCTCATCGAAAACGCTTACATCTTGCTGTCGTCACTTGATGACACTTTTCTGGACATGCGTGTTCTTCCAGCGTCAACGTTCATGCATCGCACTGTGACGTCATCGGAGCCAACAGCTATAAAAGAAGCCACGCAGGAATACAGCTTCAGTGGGCACGGCGGACTCGGATCGACCATGTTGCTAACGGAAACACCGTTCTTCGGACTGCAGGTTATCCTGGGTTCTGCTGCATTACGAACAACTGGACTCGTGTGGCCCCATGGCGCTTGCTGCTGCGATAAAAATCGGACCCTCATCGAAAACGCACACATCTTGCTGTCGTCACTTGATGACACTTTTCTGGATATGCGTGTTCTTCCAGCGTCAACGTTCATGCATCGCACTGTGACGTCATCGGAGCCAACAGCTATAAAAGAAGCCACGCAGGAATACAGCTTCAGCGGGCACGGCGGACTCGGATCGACCATTTTGCTAACGGAAACACCGTTCTTCGTACTGCAGGTTATCCTGGGTTCCGCTGCATTACGAACAACTGGACTCGTGTGGCCCCATGGCGCTTGCTGCTGCGATGGAAATCGGACCCTCACCGAAAACGCACACATCTTGCTGTCGTCACTTGATGACACTTTTCTGGACATGCGTGTTCTTCCAGCGTCAACGTTCATGCATCGCACTGTGACGTCATCGGAGCCAACAGCTATAAAAGAAGCCACGCAGGAATACAGCTTCAGTGGGGACATCAGACTCGGATCGACCATGTTGCTAACGGGAACACCGTTCTTCGTACCGCAGGTTATCCTGGGTTCCGCTGCATTACGAACAACTGGACTCGTGTGGCCCCATGGCGCTTGCTGCTGCGATAGAAATCGGACCCTCATCGAAAACGCACACATCTTGCTGTCGTCACTTGATGACACTTTTCTGGACATGCGTGTTGTTCAAACGTCAACGTTCATGCATCGCACTGTGACGTCATCGGAGCCAACAGCTATAAAAGAAGCCACGCAGGAATACAGATTCAGTGGGCACGGCGGACTCGGATCGACCATGTTGCTAACGGAAACACCCTTCTTCGTACTGCAGATTATCCTGGGTTCCGCTGCATTACGAACAACTGGACTCGTGTGGCCCCATGGCGCTTGCTGCTGCGATGGAAATCGGACCCTCATCGAAAACGCACACATCTTGCTGTCGTCACTTGATGACACATTTCTGGACATGCGTGTCCTTCCAGCGTCACCGTTCATGTATCGCACTGTGACGTCATCGGAGCCAACAGCAATAAAAGAAGCCACGCAGGAATACAGCTTCAGTGGGCACGGCGGACTCGGATCGACCATGTTTCTAACGGAAACACCCTTCTTCGTACTGCAGGTTATCCTGGGTTCCGCTGCATTACGAACTGGACTCGTGTGGCCCCATGGCGCTTGCTGCTGCGATGGAAATCGGACCCTCATCGAAAACGCTTACATCTTGCTGTCGTCATTTGATGACACCTTTCTGGACATGCGTGTTCTTCCAGCGTCAGCGTTCATGCATCGCACTGTGACGTCATCGGAGCCAGCAGCTATAAAAGAAGCCACGCAGGATTACAGCTTCAGTGGGCACGGCGGACTCGGATCGACCATGTTGCTAACGGGAACACCGTTCTTCGTACTGCAGGTTATTCTGGGTTCCGCTGCATTACGAAAAACTGGACTCGTGTGGCCCCATGGAGCTTGCTGCTGCGATGGAAATCGGACCCTCATCGAAAACGCACACATCTTGCTGTCGTCACTTGATGACACTTTTCTGGACATGCGTGTTCTTCCAGCGTCAACGTTCATGCATCGCGCTGTGACGTCATCGGAGCCAACAGCTATAAAAGAAGCCACGCAGGAATACAGCTTCAGTGGGCACGGCGGACTCGGATCGACCATGTTGCTAACGGGAACACCGTTCTTCGTACTGCAGGTTATCCTGGGTTCCGCTGCATTACGAACAACTGGACTCGTGCGGCCCCATGGCGCTTGCTGCTGCGATGGAAATCGGACCCTCATCGAAAACGCACACATCTTGCTGTCGTCACTTGATGACACTTTTCTGGACATGCGTGTCCTTCCAGCGTCAACGTTCATGCATCGCACTTTGACGTCATCGGAGCCAACAGCTATAAAAGAAGCAACGCAGAAATACAGCCTCAGTGGGCACGGCGGACTCGGATCGACCATGTTGTTAACGGATAACACCGTTCTTCGTACTGCATGTTATCTTGGGTTCCGCTGCATTGCGAACAACTGGACTCGCGTGGCCCCATGGCGCTTGCTGCTGCGATGGAAATCGGACCCTCATCGAAAACGCACACATCTTGCTGTCGTCACTTGATGACACTTTTCTGGACATGCGTGTTCTTCCAGCGTCAACGTTCATGCATCGCACTGTGACGTCATCGGAGCCAACAGCTATAAAAGAAGCCACGCAGGAATACAGCTTCAGTGGGCACGGCGGACTCGGATCGACCATGTTGCTAACGGAAACACCGTTCTTCGTACTGCAGGTTATCCTGGGTTCTGCTGCATTACGAACAACTGGACTCGTGTGGCCCCATGGCGCTTGCTGCTGCGATAAAAATCGGACCCTCATCGAAAACGCACACATCTTTCTGTCGTCACTTGATGACACTTTTCTGGACATGCGTGTTCTTCCAGCGTCAACGTTCATGCATCGCACTGTGACGTCATCGGAGCCAACAGATATAAAAGAAGCCACGCAGGAATACAGCTTCAGTGGGCACGGCGGACTCGGATCGACCATGTTGCTAACGGAAACACCCTTCTTCGTACTGCAGGTTATCCTGGGTTCCGCTGCATTACGAACTGGACTCGTGTGGCCCCATGGCGCTTGCTGCTGCGATGGAAATCGGACCCTCATCGAAAACGCTTACATCTTGCTGTCGTCATTTGATGACACCTTTCTGGACATGCGTGTTCTTCCAGCGTCAGCGTTCATGCATCGCACTGTGACGTCATCGGAGCCAGCAGCTATAAAAGAAGCCACGCAGGATTACAGCTTCAGTGGGCACGGCGGACTCGGATCGACCATGTTGCTAACGGGAACACCGTTCTTCGTACTGCAGGTTATTCTGGGTTCCGCTGCATTACGAAAAACTGGACTCGTGTGGCCCCATGGAGCTTGCTGCTGCGATGGAAATCGGACCCTCATCGAAAACGCACACATCTTGCTGTCGTCACTTGATGACACTTTTCTGGACATGCGTGTTCTTCCAGCGTCAACGTTCATGCATCGCGCTGTGACGTCATCGGAGCCAACAGCTATAAAAGAAGCCACGCAGGAATACAGCTTCAGTGGGCACGGCGGACTCGGATCGACCATGTTGCTAACGGGAACACCGTTCTTCGTACTGCAGGTTATCCTGGGTTCCGCTGCATTACGAACAACTGGACTCGTGCGGCCCCATGGCGCTTGCTGCTGCGATGGAAATCGGACCCTCATCGAAAACGCACACATCTTGCTATCGTCACTTGATGACACTTTTCTGGACATGCGTGTCCTTCCAGCGTCAACGTTCATGCATCGCACTTTGACGTCATCGGAGCCAACAGCTATAAAAGAAGCAACGCAGAAATACAGCCTCAGTGGGCACGGCGGACTCGGATCGACCATGTTGTTAACGGATAACACCGTTCTTCGTACTGCATGTTATCTTGGGTTCCGCTGCATTGCGAACAACTGGACTCGCGTGGCCCCATGGCGCTTGCTGCTGCGATGGAAATCGGACCCTCATCGAAAACGCACACATCTTGCTGTCGTCACTTGATGACACTTTTCTGGACATGCGTGTTCTTCCAGCGTCAACGTTCATGCATCGCACTGTGACGTCATCGGAGCCAACAGCTATAAAAGAAGCCACGCAGGAATACAGCTTCAGTGGGCACGGCGGACTCGGATCGACCATGTTGCTAACGGAAACACCGTTCTTCGTACTGCAGGTTATCCTGGGTTCTGCTGCATTACGAACAACTGGACTCGTGTGGCCCCATGGCGCTTGCTGCTGCGATAAAAATCGGACCCTCATCGAAAACGCACACATCTTTCTGTCGTCACTTGATGACACTTTTCTGGACATGCGTGTTCTTCCAGCGTCAACGTTCATGCATCGCACTGTGACGTCATCGGAGCCAACAGATATAAAAGAAGCCACGCAGGAATACAGCTTCAGTGGGCACGGCGGACTCGGATCGACCATTTTGCTAACGGAAACACCGTTCTTCGTACTGCAGGTTATCCTGGGTTCCGCTGCATTACGAACAACTGGACTCGTGTGGCCCCATGGCGCTTGCTGCTGCGATGGAAATCGGACCCTCATCGAAAACGCACACATCTTGCTGTCGTCACTTGATGACACTTTTCTGGACATGCGTGTTCTTCCAGCGTCAACGTTCATGCATCGCACTGTGACGTCATCGGAGCCAACAGCTATAAAAGAAGCCACGCAGGAATACAGCTTCAGTGGGGACATCGGACTCGGATCGACCACGTTGCTAACGGGAACACCGTTCTTCGTACCGCAGGTTATCCTGGGTTCCGCTGCATTACGAACAACTGGACTCGTGTGGCCCCATGGCGCTTGCTGCTGCGATAGAATTCGGACCCTCATCGAAAACGCACACATCTTGCTGTCGTCACTTGATGACACTTTTCTGGACATGCGTGTTGTTCAAACGTCAACGTTCATGCATCGCACTGTGACGTCATCGGAGCCAACAGCTATAAAAGAAGCCACGCAGGAATACAGCTTCAGTGGGCACGGCGGACTCGGATCGACCATGTTGCTAACGGAAACACCCTTCTTCGTACTGCAGATTATCCTGGGTTCCGCTGCATTACGAACAACTGGACTCGTGTGGCCCCATGGCGCTTGCTGGTGCGATGGAAATCGGACCCTCATCGAAAACGCACACATCTTGCTGTCGTCACTTGATGACACTTTTCTGGACATGCGTGTTCTTCCAGCGTCAACGTTCATGCATCGCGCTGTGACGTCATCGGAGCCAACAGCTATAAAAGAAGCCACGCAGGAATGCAGCTTCAGTGGGCACAGCGGACTGGGATCGACCATGTTGCTAACGGGAACACCGTTCTTCGTACGACAGGTTATCCTGGGTTCCGCTGCATTACGAACAACTGGACTCGTGTAGCCCTATGGCGCTTGCTGCTGCGATGGAAATCGGACCCTCATCGAAAACGCACACATCTTGCTGTCGTCACTTGATGACACTTTTCTGGACATGCGTGTTCTTCGAGCGTCAACGTTCATGCATCGCACTGTGACGTCATCGGAGCCAACTGCTATAAAAGAAGCCACGCAGGAATACAGCTTCAGTGGGCACGGCGGACTCGGATCGACCATGTTGCTAACGGGAACACCGTTCTTCCTACTGCAGGTTACCCTGGGTTCCGCATGCATTACGAACAACTGGACTCGTGTGGCCCCATGGAGCTTGCTGCTGCGATGGAAATCGGACCCTCATCGAAAACGCACACATCTTGCTGTCGTCACTTGATGACAATTTTCTGTACATGCGTGTTCTTCCAGCGTCAACGTTCATGCATCGCACTGTGACGTCATCGGAGCCAACAGCTATAAAAGAAGCCACGCAGGAATACAGCTTCAGTGGGCACGGCGGACTCGGATAGACCATGTTGTTAACGGATAACACCGTTCTTCGTACTGCAGGTTATCTTGGGTTCCGCTGCATTACGAACAACTGGACTCGTGTGGCCCCATGGCGCTTGCTGCTGCGATGGAAATCGGACCCTCATCGAAAACGCACACATCTTGCTGTCGTCACTTGATGACACTTTTCTGGACATGCGTGTTCTTCCAGCGTCAACGTTCATGCATCGCACTGTGACGTCATCGGAGCCAACAGCTATAAAAGAAGCCACGCAGGAATACAGCTTCAGCGGGCACGGCGGACTCGGATCGACCATGTTGCTAACGGGAACACCGTTCTTCCTACTGCAGGTTACCCTGGGTTCCGCATGCATTACGAACAACTGGACTTGTGTGGCCCCATGGCGCTTGCTGCTGCGATAAAAATCGGACCCTCATCGAAAACGCACACATCTTGCTGTCGTCACTTGATGACACTTTTCTGGACATGCGTGTCCTTCCAGCGTCACCGTTCATGTATCGCACTGTGACGTCATCGGAGCCAACAGCTATAAAAGAAGCCACGCAGGAATACAGCTTCAGTGGGCACGGCGGACTCGGATCGACCATGTTGCTAACGGAAACAGCCTTCTTCGTACTGCAGGTTATCCTGGGTTCCGCTGCATTACGAACTGGACTCGTGTGGCCCCATGGCGCTTGCTGCTGCGATGGAAATCGGACCCTCATCGAAAACGCACACATCTTGCTGTCGTCATTTGATGACACCTTTCTGGACATGCGTGTTCTTCACGCGTCAGCGTTCATGCATCGCACTGTGACGTCATCGGAGCCAGCAGCTATAAAAGAAGCCACGCAGGAATACAGCTTCAGTGGGCACGGCGGACTCTGATTGACCATGTTGCTAACGGGAACACCGTTCATCGTACTGCAGGTTATCCTGGGTTCCGCTGCATTACGAACAACTGGACTCGTGAGGCCCCATGGCGCTTGCTGCTGCGATAAAAATCGGACCCTCATCGAAAACGCACACATCTTGCTGTCGTCAGTTGATGACACTTTTCTGGACATGCGTATTCTTCCAGCGTCAACGTTCATGCATCGCACTGTGACGTCATCGGAGCCAACAGCTATAAAAGAAGCCACGCAGGAATACAGCTTCAGTGGGCACGGCGGACTCGGATCGACCATGTTGCTAACGGAAACACCGTTCAACGTACTGCAGGTTATCCTGGGTTCCGCTGCATTACGAACAACTGGACTCGTGTGGCCCCATGGCGCTTGCTGCTGCGATGGAAATCTGACCCTCATCGAAAACGCACACATCTTGCCGTCGTCACTTGATGACACTTTTCTGGACATGCGTGTTCTTCCAGCGTCAACGTTCATGCATCGCGCTGTGACGTCATCGGAGCCAACAGCTATAAAAGAAGCCACGCAGGAATACAGCTTCAGTGGGCACGGCGGACTCGGATCGACCATGTTGCTAACGGGAACACCGTTCTTCGTACTGCAGGTTATCCTGGGTTCCGCTGCATTACGAAAAACTGGACTCGTGTGGCCCCATGGAGCTTGCTGCTGCGATGGAAATCGGACCCTCATCGAAAACGCACACATCTTGCTGTCGTCACTTGATGACACTTTTCTGGACATGCGTGTTCTTCGAGCGTCAACGTTCATGCATCGCACTGTGACGTCATCGGAGCCAACTGCTATAAAAGAAGCCACGCAGGAATACAGCTTCAGTGGGCACGGCGGACTCGGATCGACCATGTTGCTAACGGGAACACCGTTCTTCCTACTGCAGGTTACCCTGGGTTCCGCATGCATTACGAACAACTGGACTCGTGTGGCCCCATGGCGCTTGCTGCTGCGATGGAAATCGGACCCTCATCGAAAACGCACACATCTTGCTGTCGTCATTTGATGACACCTTTCTGGACATGCGTGTTCTTCCAGCGTCAGCGTTCATGCATCGCACTGTGACGTCATCGGAGCCAGCAGCTATAAATAAGCCACGCAGGAATACAGCTTCAGTGGGCACGGCGGACTCTGATTGACCATGTTGCTAACGGGAACACCGTTCATCGTACTGCAGGTTATCCTGGGTTCCGCTGCATTACGAACAACTGGACTCGTGAGGCCCCATGGCGCTTGCTGCTGCGATAAAAATCGGACCCTCATCGAAAACGCACACATCTTGCTGTCGTCAGTTGATGACACTTTTCTGGACATGCGTATTCTTCCAGCGTCAACGTTCATGCATCGCACTGTGACGTCATCGGAGCCAACAGCTATAAAAGAAGCCACGCAGGAATACAGCTTCAGTGGGCACGGCGGACTCGGATCGACCATGTTGCTAACGGAAACACCGTTCAACGTACTGCAGGTTATCCTGGGTTCCGCTGCATTACGAACAACTGAACTCGTGTGGCCCCATGGCGCTTGCTGCTGCGATGGAAATCTGACCCTCATCGAAAACGCACACATCTTGCCGTCGTCACTTGATGACACTTTTCTGGACATGCGTGTTCTTCCAGCGTCAACGTTCATGCGTCGCGCTGTGACGTCATCGGAGCCAACAGCTATAAAAGAAGCCACGCAGGAATACAGCTTCAGTGGGCACGGCGGACTCGGATCGACCATGTTGCTAACGGGAACACCGTTCTTCGTACTGCAGGTTATCCTGGGTTCCGCTGCATTACGAAAAACTGGACTCGTGTGCCCCATGGAGCTTGCTGCTGCGATGGAAATCGGACCCTCATCGAAAACGCACACATCTTGCTGTCGTCACTTGATGACACTTTTCTGGACATGCGTGTTCTTCCAGCGTCAACGTTCATGCATCGCACTGTGACGTCATCGGAGCCAACAGCTATAAAAGAAGCCACGCAGGAATACAGCTTCAGTGGGCACGGCGGACTCGGATAGACCATGTTGTTAACGGATAACACCGTTCTTCGTACTGCAGGTTATCTTGGGTTCCGCTGCATTACGAACAACTGGACTCGTGTGGCCCCATGGCGCTTGCTGCTGCGATGGAAATCGGACCCTCATCGAAAACGCACACATCTTGCTGTCGTCACTTGATGACACTTTTCTGGACATGCGTGTTCTTCCAGCGTCAACGTTCATGCATCGCACTGTGACGTCATCGGAGCCAACAGCTATAAAAGAAGCCACGCAGGAATACAGCTTCAGTGGGCACGGCGGACTCGGATCGACCATGTTGCTAACGGGAACATCGTTCTTCCTACTGCAGGTTACCCTGGGTTCCGCATGCATTACGAACAACTGGACTTGTGTGGCCCCATGGCGCTTGCTGCTGCGATAAAAATCGGACCCTCATCGAAAACGCACACATCTTGCTGTCGTCACTTGATGACACTTTTCTGGACATGCGTGTTCTTCCAGCATCAACGTTCATGCATCGCACTGTGACGTCATCGGAGCCAACAGCTATAAATAAGCCACGCAGGAATACAGCTTCAGTGGGCACGGCGGACTCGGATCGACCATGTTGCTAACGGAAACACCGTTCTTCGTACTGCAGGTTATCCTGGGTTCTGCTGCAATACGAACAACTGGACTCCTGTGGCCCCATGGCGCTTGCTGCGATGGAAATCGGACCCTCATCGAAAACGCACACATCTTGCTGTCGTCACTTGATGACACTTTTCTGGACATGCGTGTTCTTCCAGCGTCAACGTTCATGCATCGCACTGTGACGTCATCGGAGCCAACAGCTATAAAAGAAGCCACGCAGGAATACAGCTTCAGTGGGCACGGCGGACTCGGATCGACCATGTTGCTAACGGGAACACCGTTCTTCCTACTGCAGGTTACCCTGGGTTCCGCATGCATTACGAACAACTGGACTCGTGTGGCCCCATGGCGCTTGCTGCTGCGATAAAAATCGGACCCTCATCGAAAACGCACACATCTTGCTGTCGTCACTTGATGACACTTTTCTGGACATGCGTGTTCTTCCAGCATCAACGTTCATGCATCGCACTGTGACGTCATCGGAGCCAACAGCTATAAATAAGCCACGCAGGAATACAGCTTCAGTGGGCACGGCGGACTCGGATCGACCATGTTGCTAACGGAAACACCGTTCTTCGTAAAATACGTTTTTGGGCAAGTTGGTAACATTCTTGACTCATATTGCAGCGAAGAAGCACACACACACAGAGAAGGAACACGCAAAAAGCAGCGTTCGTCCGTGTTTTTTGCGTGTTCCTTCTCTGTGTGTGTGTGCTTCTTCGCTGCAATATGAGTCAAGACCGTTCTTCGTACTGCAGGTTATCCTTGGTTCCGCTGCATTACGAACAACTGGACTTGTGTGGCCCCATGGCGCTTGCTGCTGCGATAAAAATCGGACCCTCATCGAAAACGCACACATCTTGCTGTCGTCACTTGATGACACTTTTCTGGACATGCGTGTCCTTCCAGCGTCACCGTTCATGTATCGCACTGTGACGTCATCGGAGCCAACAGCTATAAAAGAAGCCACGCAGGAATACAGCTTCAGTGGGCACGGCGGACTCGGATCGACCATGTTGCTAACGGAAACAGCCTTCTTCGTACTGCAGGTTATCCTGGGTTCCGCTGCATTACGAACTGGACTCGTGTGGCCCCATGGCGCTTGCTGCTGCGATGGAAATCGGACCCTCATCGAAAACGCACACATCTTGCTGTCGTCATTTGATGACACCTTTCTGGACATGCGTGTTCTTCACGCGTCAGCGTTCATGCATCGCACTGTGACGTCATCGGAGCCAGCAGCTATAAAAGAAGCCACGCAGGAATACAGCTTCAGTGGGCACGGCGGACTCTGATTGACCATGTTGCTAACGGGAACACCGTTCATCGTACTGCAGGTTATCCTGGGTTCCGCTGCATTACGAACAACTGGACTCGTGAGGCCCCATGGCGCTTGCTGCTGCGATAAAAATCGGACCCTCATCGAAAACGCACACATCTTGCTGTCGTCAGTTGATGACACTTTTCTGGACATGCGTATTCTTCCAGCGTCAACGTTCATGCATCGCACTGTGACGTCATCGGAGCCAACAGCTATAAAAGAAGCCACGCAGGAATACAGCTTCAGTGGGCACGGCGGACTCGGATCGACCATGTTGCTAACGGAAACACCGTTCAACGTACTGCAGGTTATCCTGGGTTCCGCTGCATTACGAACTGGACTCGTGTGGCCCCATGGCGCTTGCTGCTGCGATGGAAATCGGACCCTCATCGAAAACGCACACATCTTGCTGTCGTCATTTGATGACACCTTTCTGGACATGCGTGTTCTTCACGCGTCAGCGTTCATGCATCGCACTGTGACGTCATCGGAGCCAGCAGCTATAAAAGAAGCCACGCAGGAATACAGCTTCAGTGGGCACGGCGGACTCTGATTGACCATGTTGCTAACGGGAACACCGTTCATCGTACTGCAGGTTATCCTGGGTTCCGCTGCATTACGAACAACTGGACTCGTGAGGCCCCATGGCGCTTGCTGCTGCGATAAAAATCGGACCCTCATCGAAAACGCACACATCTTGCTGTCGTCAGTTGATGACACTTTTCTGGACATGCGTATTCTTCCAGCGTCAACGTTCATGCATCGCACTGTGACGTCATCGGAGCCAACAGCTATAAAAGAAGCCACGCAGGAATACAGCTTCAGTGGGCACGGCGGACTCGGATCGACCATGTTGCTAACGGAAACACCGTTCAACGTACTGCAGGTTATCCTGGGTTCCGCTGCATTACGAACAACTGGACTCGTGTGGCCCCATGGCGCTTGCTGCTGCGATGGAAATCTGACCCTCATCGAAAACGCACACATCTTGCCGTCGTCACTTGATGACACTTTTCTGGACATGCGTGTTCTTCCAGCGTCAACGTTCATGCATCGCGCTGTGACGTCATCGGAGCCAACAGCTATAAAAGAAGCCACGCAGGAATACAGCTTCAGTGGGCACGGCGGACTCGGATCGACCATGTTGCTAACGGGAACACCGTTCTTCGTACTGCAGGTTATCCTGGGTTCCGCTGCATTACGAAAAACTGGACTCGTGTGGCCCCATGGAGCTTGCTGCTGCGATGGAAATCGGACCCTCATCGAAAACGCACACATCTTGCTGTCGTCACTTGATGACACTTTTCTGGACATGCGTGTTCTTCGAGCGTCAACGTTCATGCATCGCACTGTGACGTCATCGGAGCCAACTGCTATAAAAGAAGCCACGCAGGAATACAGCTTCAGTGGGCACGGCGGACTCGGATCGACCATGTTGCTAACGGGAACACCGTTCTTCCTACTGCAGGTTACCCTGGGTTCCGCATGCATTACGAACAACTGGACTCGTGTGGCCCCATGGCGCTTGCTGCTGCGATGGAAATCGGACCCTCATCGAAAACGCACACATCTTGCTGTCGTCATTTGATGACACCTTTCTGGACATGCGTGTTCTTCCAGCGTCAGCGTTCATGCATCGCACTGTGACGTCATCGGAGCCAGCAGCTATAAATAAGCCACGCAGGAATACAGCTTCAGTGGGCACGGCGGACTCTGATTGACCATGTTGCTAACGGGAACACCGTTCATCGTACTGCAGGTTATCCTGGGTTCCGCTGCATTACGAACAACTGGACTCGTGAGGCCCCATGGCGCTTGCTGCTGCGATAAAAATCGGACCCTCATCGAAAACGCACACATCTTGCTGTCGTCAGTTGATGACACTTTTCTGGACATGCGTATTCTTCCAGCGTCAACGTTCATGCATCGCACTGTGACGTCATCGGAGCCAACAGCTATAAAAGAAGCCACGCAGGAATACAGCTTCAGTGGGCACGGCGGACTCGGATCGACCATGTTGCTAACGGAAACACCGTTCAACGTACTGCAGGTTATCCTGGGTTCCGCTGCATTACGAACAACTGAACTCGTGTGGCCCCATGGCGCTTGCTGCTGCGATGGAAATCTGACCCTCATCGAAAACGCACACATCTTGCCGTCGTCACTTGATGACACTTTTCTGGACATGCGTGTTCTTCCAGCGTCAACGTTCATGCGTCGCGCTGTGACGTCATCGGAGCCAACAGCTATAAAAGAAGCCACGCAGGAATACAGCTTCAGTGGGCACGGCGGACTCGGATCGACCATGTTGCTAACGGGAACACCGTTCTTCGTACTGCAGGTTATCCTGGGTTCCGCTGCATTACGAAAAACTGGACTCGTGTGCCCCATGGAGCTTGCTGCTGCGATGGAAATCGGACCCTCATCGAAAACGCACACATCTTGCTGTCGTCACTTGATGACACTTTTCTGGACATGCGTGTTCTTCCAGCGTCAACGTTCATGCATCGCACTGTGACGTCATCGGAGCCAACAGCTATAAAAGAAGCCACGCAGGAATACAGCTTCAGTGGGCACGGCGGACTCGGATAGACCATGTTGTTAACGGATAACACCGTTCTTCGTACTGCAGGTTATCTTGGGTTCCGCTGCATTACGAACAACTGGACTCGTGTGGCCCCATGGCGCTTGCTGCTGCGATGGAAATCGGACCCTCATCGAAAACGCACACATCTTGCTGTCGTCACTTGATGACACTTTTCTGGACATGCGTGTTCTTCCAGCGTCAACGTTCATGCATCGCACTGTGACGTCATCGGAGCCAACAGCTATAAAAGAAGCCACGCAGGAATACAGCTTCAGTGGGCACGGCGGACTCGGATCGACCATGTTGCTAACGGGAACATCGTTCTTCCTACTGCAGGTTACCCTGGGTTCCGCATGCATTACGAACAACTGGACTTGTGTGGCCCCATGGCGCTTGCTGCTGCGATAAAAATCGGACCCTCATCGAAAACGCACACATCTTGCTGTCGTCACTTGATGACACTTTTCTGGACATGCGTGTTCTTCCAGCATCAACGTTCATGCATCGCACTGTGACGTCATCGGAGCCAACAGCTATAAATAAGCCACGCAGGAATACAGCTTCAGTGGGCACGGCGGACTCGGATCGACCATGTTGCTAACGGAAACACCGTTCTTCGTACTGCAGGTTATCCTGGGTTCTGCTGCAATACGAACAACTGGACTCCTGTGGCCCCATGGCGCTTGCTGCGATGGAAATCGGACCCTCATCGAAAACGCACACATCTTGCTGTCGTCACTTGATGACACTTTTCTGGACATGCGTGTTCTTCCAGCGTCAACGTTCATGCATCGCACTGTGACGTCATCGGAGCCAACAGCTATAAAAGAAGCCACGCAGGAATACAGCTTCAGTGGGCACGGCGGACTCGGATCGACCATGTTGCTAACGGGAACACCGTTCTTCCTACTGCAGGTTACCCTGGGTTCCGCATGCATTACGAACAACTGGACTCGTGTGGCCCCATGGCGCTTGCTGCTGCGATAAAAATCGGACCCTCATCGAAAACGCACACATCTTGCTGTCGTCACTTGATGACACTTTTCTGGACATGCGTGTTCTTCCAGCATCAACGTTCATGCATCGCACTGTGACGTCATCGGAGCCAACAGCTATAAATAAGCCACGCAGGAATACAGCTTCAGTGGGCACGGCGGACTCGGATCGACCATGTTGCTAACGGAAACACCGTTCTTCGTAAAATACGTTTTTGGGCAAGTTGGTAACATTCTTGACTCATATTGCAGCGAAGAAGCACACACACACAGAGAAGGAACACGCAAAAAGCAGCGTTCGTCCGTGTTTTTTGCGTGTTCCTTCTCTGTGTGTGTGTGCTTCTTCGCTGCAATATGAGTCAAGACCGTTCTTCGTACTGCAGGTTATCCTTGGTTCCGCTGCATTACGAACAACTGGACTCGTGTGGCCCCATGGCGCTTCCTGCTGCGATGGAAATCGGACCCTCATTGAAAACGCACACATGTTGCTGTCGTCACTTGATGACACTTTTCTGGACATGCGTGTTCTTCCAGCGTCAACGTCCATGCATCGCTCTGTGACGTCATCGGAGCCAACAGCTATAAAAGAAGCCACGCAGGAATACAGCTTCAGTGGGGACAATGGACTCGGATCGACCATGTTGCTAACGGGAACACCGTTCTTCGTACCGCAGGTTATCCTGGGTTCCGCTGCATTACGAACAACTGGACTCGTGTGGCCCCATGGCGCTTGCTGCTGCGATAGAAATCGGACCCTCATCGAAAACGCACACATCTTGCTGTCGTCACTTGATGACACTTTTCTGGACATGCGTGTTGTTCAAACGTCAACGTTCATGCATCGCACTGTGACGTCATCGGAGCCAACAGCTATAAAAGAAGCCACGCATTAATACAGCTTCAGTGGGCACGGCGGACTCGGATCGACCATGTTGCTAACGGAAACACCCTTCTTCGTACTGCAGATTATCCTGGGTTCCGCTGTATTACGAACAACTGGACTCGTGTGGCCCCATGGCGCTTGCTGCTGCGATGGAAATCGGACCCTCATCGAAAACGCACACATCTTGCTGTCGTCACTTGATGACACATTTCTGGACATGCGTGCCCTTCCAGCGTCACCGTTCATGTATCGCACTGTGACGTCATCGGAGCCAACAGCTATAAAAGAAGCCACGCAGGAATACAGCTTCAGTGGGCACGGCGGACTCGGATCGACCATGTTGCTAACGGAAACACCCTTCTTCGTACTGCAGGTTATCCTGGGTTCCGCTGCATTACGAACTGGACTCGTGTGGCCCCATGGCGCTTGCTGCTGCGATGGAAATCGGACCCTCATCGAAAACGCACACATCTTGCTGTCGTCATTTGATGACACCTTTCTGGACATGCGTGTTCTTCCAGCGTCAGCGTTCATGCATCGCACTGTGACGTCATCGGAGCCAGCAGCTATAAAAGAAGCCACGCAGGAATACAGCTTCAGTGGGCACGGCGGACTCTGATTGACCATGTTGCTAACGGGAACACCGTTCATCGTACTGCAGGTTATCCTGGGTTCCGCTGCATTACGAACAACTGGACTCGTGTGGCCCCATGGCGCTTGCTGCTGCGATAAAAATCGGACCCTCATCGAAAACGCACACATCTTGCTGTCGTCACTTGATGACACTTTTCTGGACATGCGTATTCTTCCAGCGTCAACGTTCATGCATCGCACTGTGACGTCATCGCAGCCAGCAGCTATAAAAGAATCCACGCAGGACTACAGCTTCAGTGGGCACGGCGGACTCGGATCGACCATGTTGCTAACGGAAACACCCTTCAACGTACTGCAGGTTATCCTGGGTTCCGCTGCATTACGAACAACTGGACTCGTGTGGCCCCATGGCGCTTGCTGCTGCGATGGAAATCTGACCCTCATCGAAAACGCACACATCTTGCCGTCGTCACTTGATGACACTTTTCTGGACATGCGTGTTCTTCCAGCGTCAACGTTCATGCATCGCGCTGTGACGTCATCGGAGCCAACAGCTGTAAAAGAAGCCACGCAGGAACACAGCTTCAGTGGGCACGGCGGACTCGGATCGACCATGTTGCTAACGGGAACACCGTTCTTCGTACTGCAGGTTATCCTGGGTTCCGCTGCATTACGAAAAACTGGACTCGTGTGGACCCATGGAGCTTGCTGCTGCCATGGAAATCGGATCCTCATCGAAAACGCACACATCTTGCTGTCGTCACTTGATGACACTTTTCTGGACATGCGTGTTCTTCCAGCGTCAACGTTCATGCATCGCACTGTGACGTCATCGGAGCCAACAGTTATAAAAGAAGCCACGCAAGAATACAGCTTCAGTGGGCACGGCGGACTCGGATCGACCATGTTGCTAACGGAAACACCCTTCTTCGTACTGCAGGTTATCCTGGGTTCCGCTGCATTACGAACTGGACTCGTGTGGCCCCATGGCGCTTGCTGCTGCGATGGAAATCGGACCCTCATCGAAAACGCACACATCTTGCTGTCGTCATTTGATGACACTTTTCTGGGCATGCGTGTTCTTCCAGCGTCAACGTTCATGCATCGCACTGTGACGTCATCGGAACCAACAGCTATAAAAGAAGCCACACAGGAATACAGCTTCTGTGGGCACGGCGGACTCGGATCGACCATGTTGCTAACGGAAACACTGTTCAACGTACTGCAGGTTATCCTGGGTTCCGCTGCATTACGAACAACTGGACTCGTGTGGCCCCATGGCGCTTGCAGCTGCGATGGAAATCGGACCCTCATCGGAAACGCACACATCTTGCTTTTGTCGCTTGACGACACTTTTATGGACATGCGTGTTCTTCCAGCGTCAACGTTCATGCATCGCACTGTGACGTCATCGGAGCCAACAGCTATAAAAGAAGCCACGCAGGAATACAGCTTCAGTGGGCACGGCGGACTCGGATCGACCATGTTGCTAACGGAAACACCCTTCTTCGTACTGCAGGTTATCCTGGGTTCCGCTGCATTACGAACTGGACTCGTGTGGCCCCATGGCGCTTGCTGCTGCGATGGAAATCGGACCCTCATCGAAAACGCACACATCTTGCTGTCGTCATTTGATGACACCTTTCTGGACATGCGTGTTCTTCACGCGTCAGCGTTCATGCATCGCACTGTGACGTCATCGGAGCCAGCAGCTATAAAAGAAGCCACGCAGGAATACAGCTTCAGTGGGCACGGCGGACTCTGATTGACCATGTTGCTAACGGGAACACCGTTCATCGTACTGCAGGTTATCCTGGGTTCCGCTGCATTACGAACAACTGGACTCGTGAGGCCCCATGGCGCTTGCTGCTGCGATAAAAATCGGACCCTCATCGAAAACGCACACATCTTGCTGTCGTCAGTTGATGACACTTTTCTGGACATGCGTATTCTTCCAGCGTCAACGTTCATGCATCGCACTGTGACGTCATCGGAGCCAACAGCTATAAAAGAAGCCACGCAGGAATACAGCTTCAGTGGGCACGGCGGACTCGGATCGACCATGTTGCTAACGGAAACACCGTTCAACGTACTGCAGGTTATCCTGGGTTCCGCTGCATTACGAACAACTGGACTCGTGTGGCCCCATGGCGCTTGCTGCTGCGATGGAAATCTGACCCTCATCGAAAACACACACATCTTGCCGTCGTCACTTGATGACACTTTTCTGGACATGCGTGTTCTTCCAGCGTCAACGTTCATGCATCGCGCTGTGACGTCATCGGAGCCAACAGCTATAAAAGAAGCCACGCAGGAATACAGCTTCAGTGGGCACGGCGGACTCGGATCGACCATGTTGCTAACGGGAACACCGTTCTTCCTACTGCAGGTTACTCTGGGTTCCGCATGCATTACGAACAACTGGACTCGTGTGGCCCCATGGCGCTTGCTGCTGCGATGGAAATCGGACCCTCATCGAAAACGCACACATCTTGCTGTCGTCATTTGATGACACCTTTCTGGACATGCGTGTTCTTCCAGCGTCAGCGTTCATGCATCGCACTGTGACGTCATCGGAGCCAGCAGCTATAAAAGAAGCCACGCAGGAATACAGATTCAGTGGGCACGGCGGACTCTGATTGACCATGTTGCTAACGGGAACACCGTTCATCGTACTGCAGGTTATCCTGGGTTCCGCTGCATTACGAACAACTGGACTCGTGAGGCCCCATGGCGCTTGCTGCTGCGATAAAAATCGGACCCTCATCGAAAACGCACACATCTTGCTGTCGTCAGTTGATGACACTTTTCTGGACATGCGTATTCTTCCAGCGTCAACGTTCATGCATCGCACTGTGACGTCATCGGAGCCAACAGCTATAAAAGAAGCCACGCAGGAATACAGCTTCAGTGGGCACGGCGGACTCGGATCGACCATGTTGCTAACGGAAACACCGTTCAACGTACTGCAGGTTATCCTGGGTTCCGCTGCATTACGAAAAACTGGACTCGTGTGGCCCCATGGAGCTTGCTGCTGCGATGGAAATCGGACCCTCATCGAAAACGCACACATCTTGCGGTCGTCACTTGATGACACTTTTCTGGACATGCGTGTTCTTCCAGCGTCAACGTTCATGCATCGCACTGTGACGTCATCGGAGCCAACAGCTATAAAAGAAGCCACGCAGGAATGCAGCTTCAGTGGGCACAGCGGACTCGGATCGACCATGTTGCTAACGGGAACACCGTTCTTCGTACGACAGGTTATCCTGGGTTCCGCTGCATTACGAACAACTGGACTCGTGTAGCCCTATGGCGCTTGCTGCTGCGATGGAAATCGGACCCTCATCGAAAACGCACACATCTTGCTGTCGTCACTTGATGACACTTTTCAGGACATGCGTGTTCTTCGAGCGTCAACGTTCATGCATCGCACTGTGACGTCATCGGAGCCAACTGCTATAAAAGAAGCCACGCAGGAATACAGCTTCAGTGGGCACGGCGGACTCGGATCGACCATGTTGCTAACGGGAACACCGTTCTTCCTACTGCAGGTTACCCTGGGTTCCGCATGCATTACGAACAACTGGACTCGTGTGGCCCCATGGCGCTTGCTGCTGCGATAAAAATCGGACCCTCATCGAAAACGCACACATCTTGCTGTCGTCACTTGATGACACTTTTCTGGCCATGCGTGTCCTTCCAGCGTCACCGTTCATGTATCGCACTGTGACGTCATCGGAGCCAACAGCTATAAAAGAAGCCACGCAGGAATACAGCTTCAGTGGGCACGGCGGACTCGGATCGACCATGTTGCTAACGGAAACACCCTTCTTCGTACTGCAGGTTATCCTGGTTTCCGCTGCATTACGAACTGGACTCGTGTGGCCCCATGGCGCTTGCTGCTGCGATGGAAATCGGACCCTCATCGAAAACGCACACATCTTGCTGTCGTTATTTGATGACACCTTTCTGGACATGCGTGTTCTTCCAGCGTCAGCGTTCATGCATCGCACTGTGACGTCATCGGAGCCAGCAGCTATAAAAGAAGCCACGCAGGAATACAGCTTCAGTGGGCACGGCGGACTCTGATTGACCATGTTGCTAACGGGAACACCGTTCATCGTACTGCAGGTTATCCTGGGTTCCGCTGCATTACTTAACAACTGGACTCGTGAGGCCCCATGGCGCTTGCTGCTGCGATAAAAATCGGACCCTCATCGAAAACGCACACATCTTGCTGTCGTCAGTTGATGACACTTTTCTGGACATGCGTATTCTTCCAGCGTCAACGTTCATGCATCGCACTGTGACGTCATCGGAGCCAACAGCTATAAAAGAAGCCACGCAGGAATACAGCTTCAGTGGGCACGGCGGACTCGGATCGACCATGTTGCTAACGGAAACACCGTTCAACGTACTGCAGGTTATCCTGGGTTCCGCTGCATTACGAACAACTGGACTCGTGTGGCCCCATGGCTCTTGCTGCTGCGATGGAAATCTGACCCTCATCGAAAACGCACACATCTTGCCGTCGTCACTTGATGACACTTTTCTGGACATGCGTGTTCTTCCAGCGTCAACGTTCATGCGTCGCGCTGTGACGTCATCGGAGCCAACAGCTATAAAAGAAGCCACGCAGGAATACAGCTTCAGTGGGCACGGCGGACTCGGATCGACCATGTTGCTAACGGGAACACCGTTCTTCGTACGGCAGGTTATCCTGGGTTCCGCTGCATTACGAAAAACTGGACTCGTGTGCCCCATGGAGCTTGCTGCTGCGATGGAAATCGGACCCTCATCGAAAACGCACACATCTTGCTGTCGTCACTTGATGACACTTTTCTGGACATGCGTGTTCTTCCAGCGTCAACGTTCATGCATCGCACTGTGACGTCATCGGAGCCAACAGCTATAAAAGAAGCCACGCAGGAATACAGCTTCAGTGGGCACGGCGGACTCGGATAGACCATGTTGTTAACGGATAACACCGTTCTTCGTACTGCAGGTTATCTTGGGTTCCGCTGCATTACGAACAACTGGACACGTGTGGCCCCATGGCGCTTGCTGCTGCGATGGAAATCGGACCCTCATCGAAAACGCACACATCTTGCTGTCGTCACTTGATGACACTTTTCTGGACATGCGTGTTCTTCCAGCGTCAACGTTCATGCATCGCACTGTGACGTCATCGGAGCCAACAGCTATAAAAGAAGCCACGCAGGAATACAGCTTCAGTGGGCACGGCGGACTCGGATCGACCATGTTGCTAACGGGAACACCGTTCTTCCTACTGCAGGTTACCCTGGGTTCCGCATGCATTACGAACAACTGGACTTGTGTGGCCCCATGGCGCTTGCTGCTGCGATAAAAATCGGACCCTCATCGAAAACGCACACATCTTGCTGTCGTCACTTGATGACACTTTTCTGGACATGCGTGTTCTTCCAGCATCAACGTTCATGCATCCCACTGTGACGTCATCGGAGCCAACAGCTATAAATAAGCCACGCAGGAATACAGCTTCAGTGGGCACGGCGGACTCGGATCGACCATGTTGCTAACGGAAACACCGTTCTTCGTACTGCAGGTTATCCTGGGTTCTGCTGCAATACGAACAACTGGACTCCTGTGGCCCCATGGCGCTTGCTGCGATGGAAATCGGACTTTCATCGAAAACGCACACACTTGCTGTCGTCACTTGATGACACTTTTCTGGACATGCGTGTTCTTCTAGCGTCAACGTTCATGCATCGCGCTGTGACGTCATCGGAGCCAACAGCTACAAAAGAAGCCACGCAGGAATAGAGCTTCAGTGGGCACGGCGGACTCGGATCGACCATGTTGCTAACGGGAACACCGTTCTTCGTAATGCAGGTTATCCTGGGTTCCGCTGCATTACGAACAACTGGACTCGTGTGGCCCCATGGCGCTTTCTGCTGCGATGGAAATCGGACCCTCATCGAAAACGCACACATCTTGCTGTCGTCACTTGATGACACTTTTCTGGACATGCGTGTTCTTCCAGCGTCAAATTTCATGCATCGCGCTGTGAATTCATCGGAGCCAACAGCTATAAAAGAAGCCACGCAGGAATACAGCTTCAGTGGGCACGGCGGACTCGGATCGACCATGTTGCTAACGGGAGCACCGTTCTTCGTACTGCAGGTTACCCTGGGTTCCGCTGCATTACGAAAAACTGGACTCGTGTGGCCCCATGGCGCTTGCTGCTGCGATAAAAATCGGACCCTCATCGAAAACGCACACATCTTGCTGTCGTCACTTGACACTTTTCTGGACATGCGTGTTCTTCCAGCGTCAACGTTCATGCATCGCACTGTGACGTCATCGGAGCCAACAGCTATAAAAGAAGCCACGCAGGAATACAGCTTCAGTGGGCACGGCGGACTCGGATCGACCATGTTGCTAACGGGAACACCGTTCTTCCTACTGCAGGTTACCCTGGGTTCCGCATGCATTACGAACAACTGGACTCGTGTGGCCCCATGGCGCTTGCTGCTGCGATAAAAATCGGACCCTCATCGAAAACGCACACATCTTGCTGTCGTCACTTGATGACACTTTTCTGGACATGCGTGTTCTTCCAGCATCAACGTTCATGCATCGCACTGTGACGTCATCGGAGCCAACAGCTATAAATAAGCCACGCAGGAATACAGCTTCAGTGGGCACGGCGGACTCGGATCGACCATGTTGCTAACGGAAACACCGTTCTTCGTAAAATACGTTTTTGGGCAAGTTGGTAACATTCTTGACTCATATTGCAGCGAAGAAGCACACACACACAGAGAAGGAACACGCAAAAAGCAGCGTTCGTCCGTGTTTTTTGCGTGTTCCTTCTCTGTGTGTGTGTGCTTCTTCGCTGCAATATGAGTCAAGACCGTTCTTCGTACTGCAGGTTATCCTTGGTTCCGCTGCATTACGAACAACTGGACTCGTGTGGCCCCATGGCGCTTCCTGCTGCGATGGAAATCGGACCCTCATTGAAAACGCACACATGTTGCTGTCGTCACTTGATGACACTTTTCTGGACATGCGTGTTCTTCCAGCGTCAACGTCCATGCATCGCACTGTGACGTCATCGGAACCAACAGCTATAAAAGAAGCCACACAGGAATACAGCTTCTGTGGGCACGGCGGACTCGGATCGACCATGTTGCTAACGGAAACACTGTTCAACGTACTGCAGGTTATCCTGGGTTCCGCTGCATTACGAACAACTGGACTCGTGTGGCCCCATGGCGCTTGCTGCTGCGATGGAAATCGGACCCTCATCGGAAACGCACACATCTTGCTGTTGTCACTTGACGACACTTTTATGGACATGCGTGTTCTTCCAGCGTCAACGTTCATGTATCGCACTGTGACGTCACCGGAGCCAACAGCTATAAAAGAAGCCACGCAGGAATACAGCTTCAGTGGGCACGGCGGACTCGGATCGACCATGTTGCTAACGGAAACACCCTTCTTCGTACTGCAGGTTATCCTGGGTTCCGCTGCATTACGAACTGGACTCGTGTGGCCCCATGGCGCTTGATGCTGCGATGGAAATCGGACCCTCATCGAAAACGCACACATCTTGCTGTCGTCACTTGATGACACTTTTCTGCACATGCGTGTTCTTCCAGCGTCAACGTTCATGCATCGCACTGCGACGTCATCGGAGCCAACAGCTATAAAAGAAGCCACGCAGGAATACAGCTTCAGTGGGCACGGCGGACTCAGATCGACCATGTTGCTAACGGGAACACAGTTCTTCGTACTGCAGGTTATCCTGGGTTCCGCGGCATTACGAACAACTGGACTCGTGTGGCCCCATGGCGCTTGATGCTGCGATGGAAATCGGACCCTCATCGAAAACGCACACATCTTGCTGTCGTCACTTGGTGACACTTTTCTGGACATGCGTGTTCTTCCAGCGTCAACGTTCATGCATCGCACTGTGACGTCATCGGAGCCAACAGCTATAAAAGAAGAAACGCAGGAATACAGCTTCAGTGGGCACGGCGTACTCGGATCGACCATGTTGCTAACGGAAACACCGTTCTTCGTACTGCAGGTTATCCTGGGTTCCGCTGCATTACGAACAACTGGACTCGTGTGGCCCCATGGCCCTTGCTGCTGCGATGGAAATCGGACCCTCATCGAAAACGCACACATTTTGCTGTCGTCACTTGATGACACTTTTCTGGACATGCGTGTTCTTCCAGCGTCAACGTTCATGCATCGCACTGTGACGTCATCGGAGCCAACAACTATAAAAGAAGCCACGCAGGAATACAGCTTCAGTGGGCACGGCGGACTCGGATCGACCATGTTGCTAACGGGAACACCGTTCTTCGTACTGCAGGTTATCCTGGGTTCCGCTGCATTACGAACTGGACTCGTGTGGCCCCATGGCGCTTGCTGCTGCGATGGAAATCGGACCCTCATCGAAAACGCACACATCTTGCCGTCGTCACTTGATGACACTTTTCTGGACATGCGTGTTCTTCCAGCGTCAACGTTCATGCATCGCGCTGTGACGTCATCGGAGCCAACAGCTATAAAAGAAGCCACGCAGGAATACAGCTTCACTGGGCACGGCGGACTCGGATCGACCATGTTGCTAACGGGAACACCGTTCTTCGTACTGCAGGTTATCCTGGGTTCCGCTGCATTACGAAAAACTGGACTCGTGTGGCCCCATGGAGCTTGCTGCTGCGATGGAAATCGGACCCTCATCGAAAACGCACACATCTTGCTGTCGTCACTTGATGACAATTTTCTGGACATGCGTGTTCTTCCAGCGTCAACGTTCATGCATCGCACTGTGACGTCATCGGAGCCAACAGCTATAAAAGAAGCCACGCAGGAATACAGCTTCAGTGGGCACGGCGGACTCGGATAGACCATGTTGTTAACGGATAACACCGTTCTTCGTACTGCAGGTTATCTTGGGTTCCGGTGCATTACGAACAACTGGACTCGTGTGGCCCCATGGCGCTTGCTGCTGCGATGGAAATCGGACCCTCATCGAAAACGCACACATCTTGCTGTCGTCACTTGATGACACTTTTCTGGACATGCGTGTTCTTCCAGCGTCAACGTTCATGCATCGCACTGTGACGTCATCGGAGCCAACAGCTATAAAAGAAGCCACGCAGGAATACAGCTTCAGCGGGCACGGCGGACTCGGATCGACCATGTTGCTAACGGGAACACCGTTCTTCCTACTGCAGGTTACCCGGGGTTCCGCATGCATTACGAACAACTGGACTTGTGTGGCCCCATGGCGCTTGCTGCTGCGATAAAAATCGGACCCTCATCGAAAACGCACACATCTTGCTGTCGTCACTTGATGACACTTTTCTGGACATGCGTGTCCTTCCAGCGTCACCGTTCATGTATCGCACTGTGACGTCATCGGAGCCAACAGCTATAAAAGAAGCCACGCAGGAATACAGCTTCAGTGGGCACGGCGGACTCGGATCGACCATGTTGCTAACGGAAACACCCTTCTTCGTACTGCAGGTTATCCTGGGTTCCGCTGCATTACGAACAACTGGACTCGTGTGGCCCCATGGCGCTTGCTGCTGCGATGGAAATCGGACCCTCATCGAAAACGCACACATCTTGCTGTCGTCATTTGATGACACCTTTCTGGACATGCGTGTTCTTCCAGCGTCAGCGTTCATGCATCGCACTGTGACGTCATCGGAGCCAGCAGCTATAAAAGAAGCCACGCAGGAATACAGCTTCAGTGGGCACGGCGGACTCTGATTGACCATGTTGCTAACGGGAACACCGTTCATCGTACTGCAGGTTATCCTGGGTTCCGCTGCATTACGAACAACTGGACTCGTGAGGCCCCATGGCGCTTGCTGCTGCGATAAAAATCGGACCCTCATCGAAAACGCACACATCTTGCTGTCGTCAGTTGATGACACTTTTCTGGACATGCGTATTCTTCCAGCGTCAACGTTCATGCATCGCACTGTGACGTCATCGGAGCCAACAGCTATAAAAGAAGCCACGCAGGAATACAGCTTCAGTGGGCACGGCGGACTCGGATCGACCATGTTGCTAACGGAAACACCGTTCAACGTACTGCAGGTTATCCTGGGTTCCGCTGCATTACGAACAACTGGACTCGTGTGGCCCCATGGCGCTTGCTGCTGCGATGGAAATCTGACCCTCATCGAAAACGCACACATCTTGCCGTCGTCACTTGATGACACTTTTCTGGACATGCGTGTTCTTCCAGCGTCAACGTTCATGCATCGCGCTGTGACGTCATCGGAGCCAACAGCTATAAAAGAAGCCACGCAGGAATACAGCTTCAGTGGGCACGGCGGACTCGGATCGACCATGTTGCTAACGGGAACACCGTTCTTCGTACTGCAGGTTATCCTGGGTTCCGCTGCATTACGAAAAACTGGACTCGTGTGGCCCCATGGAGCTTGCTGCTGCGATGGAAATCGGACCCTCATCGAAAACGCACACATCTTGCTGTCGTCACTTGATGACACTTTTCTGGACATGCGTGTTCTTCCAGCGTCAACGTTCATGCATCGCACTGTGACGTCATCGGAGCCAACAGCTATAAAAGAAGCCACGCAGGAATGCAGCTTCAGTGGGCACAGCGGACTCGGATCGACCATGTTGCTAACGGGAACACCGTTCTTCGTACGACAGGTTATCCTGGGTTCCGCTGCATTACGAACAACTGGACTCGTGTAGCCCTATGGCGCTTGCTGCTGCGATGGAAATCGGACCCTCATCGAAAACGCACACATCTTGCTGTCGTCACTTGATGACACTTTTCTGGACATGCGTGTTCTTCGAGCGTCAACGTTCATGCATCGCACTGTGACGTCATCGGAGCCAACTGCTATAAAAGAAGCCACGCAGGAATACAGCTTCAGTGGGCACGGCGGACTCGGATCGACCATGTTGCTAACGGGAACACCGTTCTTCCTACTGCAGGTTACCCTGGGTTCCGCATGCATTACGAACAACTGGACTCGTGTGGCCCCATGGCGCTTGCTGCTGCGATAAAAATCGGACCCTCATCGAAAACGCACACATCTTGCTGTCGTCACTTGATGACACTTTTCTGGACATGCGTGTCCTTCCAGCGTCACCGTTCATGTATCGCACTGTGACGTCATCGGAGCCAACAGCTATAAAAGAAGCCACGCAGGAATACAGCTTCAGTGGGCACGGCGGACTCGGATCGACCATGTTGCTAACGAAAACACCCTTCTTCGTACTGCAGGTTATCCTGGGTTCCGCTGCATTACGAACTGGACTCGTGTGGCCCCATGGCGCTTGCTGCTGCGATGGAAATCGGACCCTCATCGAAAACGCACACATCTTGCTGTCGTCATTTGATGACACCTTTCTGGACATGCGTGTTCTTCCAGCGTCAGCGTTCATGCATCGCACTGTGACGTCATCGGAGCCAGCAGCTATAAAAGAAGCCACGCAGGAATACAGCTTCAGTGGGCACGGCGGACTCTGATTGACCATGTTGCTAACGGGAACACCGTTCATCGTACTGCAGGTTATCCTGGGTTCCGCTGCATTACGAACAACTGGACTCGTGAGGCCCCATGGCGCTTGCTGCTGCGATAAAAATCGGACCCTCATCGAAAACGCACACATCTTGCTGTCGTCAGTTGATGACACTTTTCTGGACATGCGTATTCTTCCAGCGTCAACGTTCATGCATCGCACTGTGACGTCATCGGAGCCAACAGCTATAAAAGAAGCCACGCAGGAATACAGCTTCAGTGGGCACGGCGGACTCGGATCGACCATGTTGCTAACGGAAACACCGTTCAACGTACTGCAGGTTATCCTGGGTTCCGCTGCTTTACGAACAACTGGACTCGTGTGGCCCCATGGCGCTTGCTGCTGCGATGGAAATCTGACCCTCATCGAAAACGCACACATCTTGCCGTCGTCACTTGATGACACTTTTCTGGACATGCGTGTTCTTCCAGCGTCAACGTTCATGCATCGCGCTGTGACGTCATCGGAGCCAACAGCTATAAAAGCAGACACGCAGGAATACAGCTTCAGTGGGCACGGCGGACTCGGATCGACCATGTTGCTAACGGGAACACCGTTCTTCGTACTGCAGGTTATCCTGGGTTCCGCTGCATTACGAAAAACTGGACTCGTGTGCCCCATGGAGCTTGCTGCTGCGATGGAAATCGGACCCTCATCGAAAACGCACACATCTTGCTGTCGTCACTTGATGACACTTTTCTGGACATGCGTTTTCTTCCAGCGTCAACGTTCACGCATCGCACTGTGACGTCATCGGAGCCAACAGCTATAAAAGAAGCCACGCAGGAATACAGCTTCAGTGGGCACGGCGGACTCGGATAGACCATGTTGTTAACGGATAACACCGTTCTTCGTACTGCAGGTTATCTTGGGTTCCGCTGCATTACGAACAACTGGACTCGTGTGGCCCCATGGCGCTTGCTGCCGCGATGGAAATCGGACCCTCATCGAAAACGCACACATCTTGCGGTCGTCACTTGATGACAATTTTCTGGACATGCGTGTTCTTCCAGCGTCAACGTTCATGCATCGCACTGTGACGTCATCGGAGCCAACAGCTATAAAAGAAGCCACGCAGGAATACAGCTTCAGTGGGCACGGCGGACTCGGATCGACCATGTTGCTAACGGGAACACCGTTCTTCCTACTGCAGATTACCCTGGGTTCCGCATGCATTACGAACAACTGGACTTGTGTGGCCCCATGGCGCTTGCTGCTGCGATAAAAATCGGACCCTCATCGAAAACGCACACATCTTGCTGTCGTCACTTGATGACACTTTTCTGGACATGCGTGTTCTTCCAGCATCAACGTTCATGCATCGCACTGTGACGTCATCGGAGCCAACAGCTATAAATAAGCCACGCAGGAATACAGCTTCAGTGGGCACGGCGGACTCGGATCGACCATGTTGCTAACGGAAACACCGTTCTTCGTACTGCAGGTTAACCTGGGTTCTGCTGCAATACGAACAACTGGACTCCTGTGGCCCCATGGCGCTTGCTGCTGCGATGGAAATCGGACTCTCATCGAAAACGCACACACTTGCTGTCGTCACTTGACACTTTTGTGGACATGCGTGTTCTTCCAGCGTCAACGTTCATGCATCGCGCTGTGACGTCATCGGAGCCAACAGCTACAAAAGAAGCCACGCAGGAATACAGCTTCAGTGGGCACGGCGGACTCGGATCGACCATGTTGCTAACGGAAACACTTTTCAACGTACTGCAGGTTATCCTGGGTTCCGCTGCATTACGAACAACTGAACTCGTGTGGCCCCATGGCGCTTGCTGCTGCGATGGAAATCGGACCCTCATCAAAAACGCACACATCTTGAAGTCGTCACTTGATGACACTTTTCTGGACATGCGTGTTCTTCCAGCGTCAACGTTCATGCATCGCGCTGTGACGTCATCAGAGCCAACAGCTATAAAAGAAGCCACGCAGGAATACAGCTTCAGTGGGCACGGCGGACTCGGATCGACCATGTTGCTAACGGGAACACCGTTCTTCGTACTGCAGGTTATCCTGGGTTCCGCTGCATAACGAAAAACTGGACTCGTGTGGCCCCATGGCGCTTGCTGCTGCGATGGAAATCGGACCCTCATCGAAAACGCACACATCTTGCTGTCGTCATTTGATGACACCTTTCTGGACATGCGTGTTCTTCCAGCGTCAGCGTTCATGCATCGCACTGTGACGTCATCGGAGCCAGCAGCTATAAAAGAAGCCACGCAGGAATACAGCTTCAGTGGGCACGGCGGACTCTGATTGACCATGTTGCTAACGGGAACACCGTTCATCGTACTGCAGGTTATCCTGGGTTCCGCTGCATTACGAACAACTGGACTCGTGAGGCCCCATGGCGCTTGCTGCTGCGATAAAAATCGGACCCTCATCGAAAACGCACACATCTTGCTGTCGTCAGTTGATGACACTTTTCTGGACATGCGTATTCTTCCAGCGTCAACGTTCATGCATCGCACTGTGACGTCATCGGAGCCAACAGCTATAAAAGAAGCCACGCAGGAATACAGCTTCAGTGGGCACGGCGGACTCGGATCGACCATGTTGCTAACGGAAACACCGTTCAACGTACTGCAGGTTATCCTGGGTTCCGCTGCATTACGAACAACTGGACTCGTGTGGCCCCATGGCGCTTGCTGCTGCGATGGAAATCTGACCCTCATCGAAAACGCACACATCTTGCCGTCGTCACTTGATGACACTTTTCTGGACATGCGTGTTCTTCCAGCGTCAACGTTCATGCATCGCGCTGTGACGTCATCGGAGCCAACAGCTATAAAAGAAGCCACGCAGGAATACAGCTTCAGTGGGCACGGCGGACTCGGATCGACCATGTTGCTAACGGGAACACCGTTCTTCGTACTGCAGGTTATCCTGGGTTCCGCTGCATTACGAAAAACTGGACTCGTGTGGCCCCATGGAGCTTGCTGCTGCGATGGAAATCGGACCCTCATCGAAAACGCACACATCTTGCTGTCGTCACTTGATGACACTTTTCTGGACATGCGTGTTCTTCCAGCGTCAACGTTCATGCATCGCACTGTGACGTCATCGGAGCCAACAGCTATAAAAGAAGCCACGCAGGAATGCAGCTTCAGTGGGCACAGCGGACTCGGATCGACCATGTTGCTAACGGGAACACCGTTCTTCGTACGACAGGTTATCCTGGGTTCCGCTGCATTACGAACAACTGGACTCGTGTAGCCCTATGGCGCTTGCTGCTGCGATGGAAATCGGACCCTCATCGAAAACGCACACATCTTGCTGTCGTCACTTGATGACACTTTTCTGGACATGCGTGTTCTTCGAGCGTCAACGTTCATGCATCGCACTGTGACGTCATCGGAGCCAACTGCTATAAAAGAAGCCACGCAGGAATACAGCTTCAGTGGGCACGGCGGACTCGGATCGACCATGTTGCTAACGGGAACACCGTTCTTCCTACTGCAGGTTACCCTGGGTTCCGCATGCATTACGAACAACTGGACTCGTGTGGCCCCATGGCGCTTGCTGCTGCGATAAAAATCGGACCCTCATCGAAAACGCACACATCTTGCTGTCGTCACTTGATGACACTTTTCTGGACATGCGTGTCCTTCCAGCGTCACCGTTCATGTATCGCACTGTGACGTCATCGGAGCCAACAGCTATAAAAGAAGCCACGCAGGAATACAGCTTCAGTGGGCACGGCGGACTCGGATCGACCATGTTGCTAACGAAAACACCCTTCTTCGTACTGCAGGTTATCCTGGGTTCCGCTGCATTACGAACTGGACTCGTGTGGCCCCATGGCGCTTGCTGCTGCGATGGAAATCGGACCCTCATCGAAAACGCACACATCTTGCTGTCGTCATTTGATGACACCTTTCTGGACATGCGTGTTCTTCCAGCGTCAGCGTTCATGCATCGCACTGTGACGTCATCGGAGCCAGCAGCTATAAAAGAAGCCACGCAGGAATACAGCTTCAGTGGGCACGGCGGACTCTGATTGACCATGTTGCTAACGGGAACACCGTTCATCGTACTGCAGGTTATCCTGGGTTCCGCTGCATTACGAACAACTGGACTCGTGAGGCCCCATGGCGCTTGCTGCTGCGATAAAAATCGGACCCTCATCGAAAACGCACACATCTTGCTGTCGTCAGTTGATGACACTTTTCTGGACATGCGTATTCTTCCAGCGTCAACGTTCATGCATCGCACTGTGACGTCATCGGAGCCAACAGCTATAAAAGAAGCCACGCAGGAATACAGCTTCAGTGGGCACGGCGGACTCGGATCGACCATGTTGCTAACGGAAACACCGTTCAACGTACTGCAGGTTATCCTGGGTTCCGCTGCTTTACGAACAACTGGACTCGTGTGGCCCCATGGCGCTTGCTGCTGCGATGGAAATCTGACCCTCATCGAAAACGCACACATCTTGCCGTCGTCACTTGATGACACTTTTCTGGACATGCGTGTTCTTCCAGCGTCAACGTTCATGCATCGCGCTGTGACGTCATCGGAGCCAACAGCTATAAAAGCAGACACGCAGGAATACAGCTTCAGTGGGCACGGCGGACTCGGATCGACCATGTTGCTAACGGGAACACCGTTCTTCGTACTGCAGGTTATCCTGGGTTCCGCTGCATTACGAAAAACTGGACTCGTGTGCCCCATGGAGCTTGCTGCTGCGATGGAAATCGGACCCTCATCGAAAACGCACACATCTTGCTGTCGTCACTTGATGACACTTTTCTGGACATGCGTTTTCTTCCAGCGTCAACGTTCACGCATCGCACTGTGACGTCATCGGAGCCAACAGCTATAAAAGAAGCCACGCAGGAATACAGCTTCAGTGGGCACGGCGGACTCGGATAGACCATGTTGTTAACGGATAACACCGTTCTTCGTACTGCAGGTTATCTTGGGTTCCGCTGCATTACGAACAACTGGACTCGTGTGGCCCCATGGCGCTTGCTGCCGCGATGGAAATCGGACCCTCATCGAAAACGCACACATCTTGCGGTCGTCACTTGATGACAATTTTCTGGACATGCGTGTTCTTCCAGCGTCAACGTTCATGCATCGCACTGTGACGTCATCGGAGCCAACAGCTATAAAAGAAGCCACGCAGGAATACAGCTTCAGTGGGCACGGCGGACTCGGATCGACCATGTTGCTAACGGGAACACCGTTCTTCCTACTGCAGATTACCCTGGGTTCCGCATGCATTACGAACAACTGGACTTGTGTGGCCCCATGGCGCTTGCTGCTGCGATAAAAATCGGACCCTCATCGAAAACGCACACATCTTGCTGTCGTCACTTGATGACACTTTTCTGGACATGCGTGTTCTTCCAGCATCAACGTTCATGCATCGCACTGTGACGTCATCGGAGCCAACAGCTATAAATAAGCCACGCAGGAATACAGCTTCAGTGGGCACGGCGGACTCGGATCGACCATGTTGCTAACGGAAACACCGTTCTTCGTACTGCAGGTTAACCTGGGTTCTGCTGCAATACGAACAACTGGACTCCTGTGGCCCCATGGCGCTTGCTGCTGCGATGGAAATCGGACTCTCATCGAAAACGCACACACTTGCTGTCGTCACTTGACACTTTTGTGGACATGCGTGTTCTTCCAGCGTCAACGTTCATGCATCGCGCTGTGACGTCATCGGAGCCAACAGCTACAAAAGAAGCCACGCAGGAATACAGCTTCAGTGGGCACGGCGGACTCGGATCGACCATGTTGCTAACGGAAACACTTTTCAACGTACTGCAGGTTATCCTGGGTTCCGCTGCATTACGAACAACTGAACTCGTGTGGCCCCATGGCGCTTGCTGCTGCGATGGAAATCGGACCCTCATCAAAAACGCACACATCTTGAAGTCGTCACTTGATGACACTTTTCTGGACATGCGTGTTCTTCCAGCGTCAACGTTCATGCATCGCGCTGTGACGTCATCAGAGCCAACAGCTATAAAAGAAGCCACGCAGGAATACAGCTTCAGTGGGCACGGCGGACTCGGATCGACCATGTTGCTAACGGGAACACCGTTCTTCGTACTGCAGGTTATCCTGGGTTCCGCTGCATAACGAAAAACTGGACTCGTGTGGCCCCATGGCGCTTGCTGCTGCGATGGAAATCGGACCCTCATCGAAAACGCACACATCTTGCTGTCGTCACTTGATGACACTTTTCTGGACATGCGTGTTCTTCCAGCGTCAAATTTCATGCATCGCGCTGTGACGTCATCGGAGCCAACAGCTATAAAAGAAGCCACGCAGGAATACAGCTTCAGTGGGCACGGCGGACTCGGATCGACCATGTTGCTAACGGGAACACCGTTCTTCGTACTGCAGGTTATCCTGGGTTCCGCATGCATTACGAACAACTGGACTCGTGTGGCCCCATGGCGCTTGCTGCTGCGATAAAAATCGGACCCTCATCGAAAACGCACACATCTTGCTGTCGTCACTTGATGACACTTTTCTGGACATGCGTGTCCTTCCAGCGTCACCGTTCATGTATCGCACTGTGACGTCATCGGAGCCAACAGCTATAAAAGAAGCCACGCAGGAATACAGCTTCAGTGGGCACGGCGGACTCGGATCGACCATGTTGCTAACGGAAACACCCTTCTTCGTACTGCAGGTTATCCTGGGTTCCGCTGCATTACGAACTGGACTCGTGTGGCCCCATGGCGCTTGCTGCTGCGATGGAAATCGGACCCTCATCGAAAACGCACACATCTTGCTGTCGTCATTTGATGACACCTTTCTGGACATGCGTGTTCTTCCAGCGTCAGCGTTCATGCATCGCACTGTGACGTCATCGGAGCCAGCAGCTATAAAAGAAGCCACGCAGGAATACAGCTTCAGTGGGCACGGCGGACTCTGATTGACCATGTTGCTAACGGGAACACCGTTCATCGTACTGCAGGTTATCCTGGGTTCCGCTGCATTACGAACAACTGGACTCGTGAGGCCCCATGGCGCTTGCTGCTGCGATAAAAATCGGACCCTCATCGAAAACGCACACATCTTGCTGTCGTCAGTTGATGACACTTTTCTGGACATGCGTATTCTTCCAGCGTCAACGTTCATGCATCGCACTGTGACGTCATCGGAGCCAACAGCTATAAAAGAAGCCACGCAGGAATACAGCTTCAGTGGGCACGGCGGACTCGGATCGACCATGTTGCTAACGGAAACACCGTTCAACGTACTGCAGGTTATCCTGGGTTCCGCTGCTTTACGAACAACTGGACTCGTGTGGCCCCATGGCGCTTGCTGCTGCGATGGAAATCTGACCCTCATCGAAAACGCACACATCTTGCCGTCGTCACTTGATGACACTTTTCTGGACATGCGTGTTCTTCCAGCGTCAACGTTCATGCATCGCGCTGTGACGTCATCGGAGCCAACAGCTATAAAAGCAGACACGCAGGAATACAGCTTCAGTGGGCACGGCGGACTCGGATCGACCATGTTGCTAACGGGAACACCGTTCTTCGTACTGCAGGTTATCCTGGGTTCCGCTGCATTACGAAAAACTGGACTCGTGTGCCCCATGGAGCTTGCTGCTGCGATGGAAATCGGACCCTCATCGAAAACGCACACATCTTGCTGTCGTCACTTGATGACACTTTTCTGGACATGCGTTTTCTTCCAGCGTCAACGTTCACGCATCGCACTGTGACGTCATCGGAGCCAACAGCTATAAAAGAAGCCACGCAGGAATACAGCTTCAGTGGGCACGGCGGACTCGGATAGACCATGTTGTTAACGGATAACACCGTTCTTCGTACTGCAGGTTATCTTGGGTTCCGCTGCATTACGAACAACTGGACTCGTGTGGCCCCATGGCGCTTGCTGCTGCGATGGAAATCGGACCCTCATCGAAAACGCACACATCTTGCTGTCGTCACTTGATGACACTTTTCTGGACATGCGTGTTCTTCCAGCGTCAACGTTCATGCATCGCACTGTGACGTCATCGGAGCCAACAGCTATAAAAGAAGCCACGCAGGAATACAGCTTCAGTGGGCACGGCGGACTCGGATCGACCATGTTGCTAACGGGAACACCGTTCTTCCTACTGCAGGTTACCCTGGGTTCCGCATGCATTACGAACAACTGGACTTGTGTGGCCCCATGGCGCTTGCTGCTGCGATAAAAATCGGACCCTCATCGAAAACGCACACATCTTGCTGTCGTCACTTGATGACACTTTTCTGGACATGCGTGTTCTTCCAGCATCAACGTTCATGCATCGCACTGTGACGTCACCGGAGCCAACAGCTATAAATAAGCCACGCAGGAATACAGCTTCAGTGGGCACGGCGGACTCGGATCGACCATGTTGCTAACGGAAACACCGTTCTTCGTACTGCAGGTTATCCTGGGTTCTGCTGCAATACGAACAACTGGACTCCTGTGGCCCCATGGCGCTTGCTGCTGCGATGGAAATCGGACTCTCATCGAAAACGCACACACTTGCTGTCGTCACTTGATGACACTTTTCTGGACATGCGTGTTCTTCCAGCGTCAACGTTCATGCATCGCGCTGTGACGTCATCGGAGCCAACAGCTACAAAAGAAGCCACGCAGGAATAGAGCTTCAGTGGGCACGGCGGACTCGGATCGACCATGTTGCTAACGGGAACACCGTTCTTCGTAATGCAGGTTATCCTGGGTTCCGCTGCATTACGAACAACTGGACTCGTGTGGCCCCATGGCGCTTGCTGCTGCGATGGAAATCGGACCCTCATCGAAAACGCACACATCTTGCTGTCGTCACTTGATGACACTTTTCTGGACATGCGTGTTCTTCCAGCGTCAACGTTCATGCATCGCACTGTGACGTCATCAGAGCCAACAGCTATAAAAGAAGCCACGCAGGAATACAGCTTCAGTGGGCACGGCGGACTCGGATCGACCATGTTGCTAACGGAAACACTTTTCAACGTACTGCAGGTTATCCTGGGTTCCGCTGCATTACGAACAACTGAACTCGTGTGGCCCCATGGCGCTTGCTGCTGCGATGGAAATCGGACCCTCATCAAAAACGCACACATCTTGAAGTCGTCACTTGATGACACTTTTCTGGACATGCGTGTTCTTCCAGCGTCAACGTTCATGCATCGCGCTGTGACGTCATCGGAGCCAACAGCTATAAAAGAAGCCACGCAGGAATACAGCTTCAGTGGGCACGGCGGACTCGGATCGACCATGTTGCTAACGGGAACACCGTTCTTCGTACTGCAGGTTATCCTGGGTTCCGCTGCATAACGAAAAACTGGACTCGTGTGGCCCCATGGCGCTTGCTGCTGCGATGGAAATCGGACCCTCATCGAAAACGCACACTTCTTGCTGTCGTCACTTGATGACACTTTTCTGGACATGCGTGTTCTTCCAGCGTCAAATTTCATGCATCGCGCTGTGACGTCATCGGAGCCAACAGCTATAAAAGAAGCCACGCAGGAATACAGCTTCAGTGGGCACGGCGGACTCGGATCGACCATGTTGCTAACGGGAACACCGTTCTTCGTACTGCAGGTTATCCTGGGTTCCGCTGCATTACGAACAACTGGACTCGTGTGGCCCTATGGCGCTTGCTGCTGCGATGGAAATCGGACCCTCATCGAAAACGCACACTTCTTGCTGTCGTCACTTGATGACACTTTTCTGGACATGCGTGTTCTTCGAGCGTCAACGTTCATGCATCGCACTGTGACGTCATCGGAGCCAACAGCTATAAAAGAAGCCACGCAGGAATACAGCTTCAGTGGGCACGGCGGACTCGGATCGACCATGTTGCTAACGGGAACACCGTTCTTCGTACTGCAGGTTACCCTGGGTTCCGCTGCATTACGAACAACTGGACTCGTGTGGCGCCATGGCGCTTGCTGCTGCGATAAAAATCGGACCCTCATCGAAAACGCACACATCTTGCTGTCGTCACTTGATGACACTTTTCTGGACATGCGTGTTCTTCCAGCGTCAACGTTCATGCATCGCACTGTGACGTCATCGGAGCCAACAGCTATAAAAGAAGCCACGCAGGAATACAGCTTCAGTGGGCACGGCGGACTCGGATCGACCATGTTGCTAACGGGAACACCGTTCTTCCTACTGCAGGTTACCCTGGGTTCCGCATGCATTACGAACAACTGGACTCGTGTGGCCCCATGGCGCTTGCTGCTGCGATAAAAATCGGACCCTCATCGAAAACGCACACATCTTGCTGTCGTCACTTGATGACACTTTTTTGGACATGCGTGTTCTTCCAGCATCAACGTTCATGCATCGCACTGTGACGTCATCGGAGCCAACAGCTATAAATAAGCCACGCAGGAATACAGCTTCAGTGGGCACGGCGGACTCGGATCGACCATGTTGCTAACGGAAACACCGTTCTTCGTAAAATACGTTTTTGGGCAAGTTGGTAACATTCTTGACTCATATTGCAGCGAAGAAGCACACACACACAGAGAAGGAACACGCAAAAAGCAGCGTTCGTCCGTGTTTTTTGCGTGTTCCTTCTCTGTGTGTGTGTGCTTCTTCGGTGCAATATGAGTCAAGACCGTTCTTCGTACTGCAGGTTATCCTGGGTTCCGCTGCATTACGAACAACTGGACTCGTGTGGCCCCATGGCGCTTCCTGCTGCGATGGAAATCGGACCCTCATTGAAAACGCACACATGTTGCTGTCGTCACTTGATGACACTTTTCTGGACATGCGTGTTCTTCCAGCGTCAACGTCCATGCATCGCACTGTGACGTCATCGGAGCCAACAGCTATAAAAGAAGCCACGCAGGAATACAGCTTCAGTGGGGACAATGGACTCGGATCGACCATGTTGCTAACGGGAACACCGTTCTTCGTACTGCAGGTTATCCTGGGTTCCGCTGCATTACGAACTGGACTCGTGTGGCCCCATGGCGCTTGCTGCTGCGATGGAAATCGGACCCTCATCGAAAACGCACACATCTTGCTGTCGTCACTTGGTGACACTTTTCTGGACATGCGTGTTCTTCCAGCGTCAACGTTCATGCATCGCACTGTGACGTCATCGGAGCCAACAGCTATAAAAGAAGCCACACAGGAATACAGCTTCTGTGGGCACGGCGGACTCGGATCGACCATGTTGCTAACGGAAACACTGTTCAACGTACTGCAGGTTATCCTGGGTTCCGCTGCATTACGAACAACTGGACTCGTGTGGCCCCATGGCGCTTGCTGCTGCGATGGAAATCGGACCCTCATCGGAAACGCACACATCTTGCTGTTGTCACTTGACGACACTTTTATGGACATGCGTGTTCTTCCAGCGTCAACGTTCATGCATCGCACTGTGACGTCATCGGAGCCAACAGCTATAAAAGAAGCCACGCAGGAATACAGCTTCAGTGGGCACGGCGGACTCGGATCGACCATGTTGCTAACGGCAACACCGTTCTTCGTACTGCAGGTTATCCTGGGTTCCGCTGCATTACGAACAACTGGACTCGTGTGGCCCCATGGCGCTTGCTGCTGCGATGGAAATCGGACCCTCATCGAAAACGCACACATCTTGCTGTCGTCACTTGATGACACTTTTCTGGGCATGCGTGTTCTTCCAGCGTCAACGTTCATGCATCGCACTGTGACGTCATCGGAGCCAACAGCTATAAAAGAAGCCACGCAGGAATACAGCTTCAGTGGGCACGGCGGACTCGGATCGACCATGTTGCTAACGGGAACACCGTTCTTCCTACTGCAGGTTACCCTGGGTTCCGCATGCATTACGAACAACTGGACTCGTGTGGCCCCATGGCGCTTGCTGCTGCGATAAAAATCGGACCCTCATCGAAAACGCACACATCTTGCTGTCGTCACTTGATGACACTTTTTTGGACATGCGTGTTCTTCCAGCATCAACGTTCATGCATCGCACTGTGACGTCATCGGAGCCAACAGCTATAAATAAGCCACGCAGGAATACAGCTTCAGTGGGCACGGCGGACTCGGATCGACCATGTTGCTAACGGAAACACCGTTCTTCGTAAAATACGTTTTTGGGCAAGTTGGTAACATTCTTGACTCATATTGCAGCGAAGAAGCACACACACACAGAGAAGGAACACGCAAAAAGCAGCGTTCGTCCGTGTTTTTTGCGTGTTCCTTCTCTGTGTGTGTGTGCTTCTTCGGTGCAATATGAGTCAAGACCGTTCTTCGTACTGCAGGTTATCCTGGGTTCCGCTGCATTACGAACAACTGGACTCGTGTGGCCCCATGGCGCTTCCTGCTGCGATGGAAATCGGACCCTCATTGAAAACGCACACATGTTGCTGTCGTCACTTGATGACACTTTTCTGGACATGCGTGTTCTTCCAGCGTCAACGTCCATGCATCGCACTGTGACGTCATCGGAGCCAACAGCTATAAAAGAAGCCACGCAGGAATACAGCTTCAGTGGGGACAATGGACTCGGATCGACCATGTTGCTAACGGGAACACCGTTCTTCGTACTGCAGGTTATCCTGGGTTCCGCTGCATTACGAACTGGACTCGTGTGGCCCCATGGCGCTTGCTGCTGCGATGGAAATCGGACCCTCATCGAAAACGCACACATCTTGCTGTCGTCACTTGGTGACACTTTTCTGGACATGCGTGTTCTTCCAGCGTCAACGTTCATGCATCGCACTGTGACGTCATCGGAGCCAACAGCTATAAAAGAAGCCACACAGGAATACAGCTTCTGTGGGCACGGCGGACTCGGATCGACCATGTTGCTAACGGAAACACTGTTCAACGTACTGCAGGTTATCCTGGGTTCCGCTGCATTACGAACAACTGGACTCGTGTGGCCCCATGGCGCTTGCTGCTGCGATGGAAATCGGACCCTCATCGGAAACGCACACATCTTGCTGTTGTCACTTGACGACACTTTTATGGACATGCGTGTTCTTCCAGCGTCAACGTTCATGCATCGCACTGTGACGTCATCGGAGCCAACAGCTATAAAAGAAGCCACGCAGGAATACAGCTTCAGTGGGCACGGCGGACTCGGATCGACCATGTTGCTAACGGCAACACCGTTCTTCGTACTGCAGGTTATCCTGGGTTCCGCTGCATTACGAACAACTGGACTCGTGTGGCCCCATGGCGCTTGCTGCTGCGATGGAAATCGGACCCTCATCGAAAACGCACACATCTTGCTGTCGTCACTTGATGACACTTTTCTGGGCATGCGTGTTCTTCCAGCGTCAACGTTCATGCATCGCACTGTGACGTCATCGGAGCCAACAGCTATAAAAGAAGCCACGCAGGAATACAGCTTCAGTGGGCACGGCGGACTCGGATCGACCATGTTGCTAACGGGAACACCGTTCTTCGTACTGCAGGTTATCCTGGGTTCCGCTGCATTACGAACAACTGGACTCGTGTGGCCCCATGGCGCTTGATGCTGCGATGGAAATCGGACCCTCATCGAAAACGCACACATCTTGCTGTCGTAACTTGATGACACTTTTCTGCACATGCGTGTTCTTCCAGCGTCAACGTTCATGCATCGCACTGTGACGTCATCGGAGCCAACAGCTATAAAAGAAGCCACGCAGGAATACAGCTTCAGTGGGCACGGCGGACTCAGATCGACCATGTTGCTAACGGGAACACAGTTCTTCGTACTGCAGGTTATCCTGGGTTCCGCGGCATTACGAACAACTGGACTCGTGTGGCCCCATGGCGCTTGATGCTGCGATGGAAATCGGACCCTCATCGAAAACGCACACATCTTGCTGTCGTCACTTGGTGACACTTTTCTGGACATGCGTGTTCTTCCAGCGTCAACGTTCATGCATCGCACTGTGACGTCATCGGAGCCAACAGCTATAAAAGAAGAAACGCAGGAATACAGCTTCAGTGGGCACGGCGTACTCGGATCGACCATGTTGCTAACGGAAACACCGTTCTTCGTACTGCAGGTTATCCTGGGTTCCGCTGCATTACGAACAACTGGACTCGTGTGGCCCCATGGCCCTTGCTGCTGCGATGGAAATCGGACCCTCATCGAAAACGCACACATTTTGCTCTCGTCACTTGATGACACTTTTCTGGACATGCGTGTTCTTCCAGCGTCAACGTTCATGCATCACACTGTGACGTCATCGGAGCCAACAGCTATAAAAGAAGCCACGCAGGAATACAACTTCAGTGGGCACGGCGGACTCGGATCGACCATGTTGCTAACGGAAACACCGTTCTTCGTACTGCAGGTTATCCTGGGTTCCGCTGCGTTACGAACAATTGGACTCGTGTGGCCCCATGGCGCTTGCTGCTGCGATGGAAATCGGACCCTCATCGAAAACGCACACATCTTGCTGTCGTCACTTGATGACACTTTTATGGACATGCGTGTTCTTCCAGCGTCAACGTTCATGCATCGCACTGTGACGTCATCGGAGCCAACAGCTATAAAAGAAGCCACGCAGGAATACAGCTTCAGTGGGCACGGCGGACTCGGATCGACCATGTTGCTAACGGCAACACCGTTCTTCGTACTGCAGGTTATCCTGGGTTCCGCTGCATTACGAACAACTGGTCTCGTGTGGCCCCATGGCGCTTGCTGCTGCGATGGAAATCGGACCCTCATCGAAAACGCACACATCTTGCTGTCGTCACTTGATGACACTTTTCTGGGCATGCGTGTTCTTCCAGCGTCAACGTTCATGCATCGCACTGTGACGTCATCGGAGCCAACAGCTATAAAAGAAGCCACGCAGGAATACAGCTTCAGTTGGCACGGCGGACTCGGATCGACCATGTTGCTAACGGAAACACCCTTCTTCGTACTGCAGGTTATCCTGGGTTCCGCTGCATTACGAACAACTGGACTCGTGTGGCCCCATGGCGCTTGCTGCTGCGATGGAAATCGGACCCTCATCGAAAACGCACACACCTTGCTGTCGTCACTTGATGAAACATTTCTGGACATGCGTGTTCTTCCAGCGTCAACGTTCATGCATCGCGCTGTGACGTCATCGGATCCAACAGCTATAAAAGAAGCCACGCAGGAATACAGCTTCAGTGGGCACGGCGGACTCGGATCGACCATGTTGCTAACGGGAACACCGTTCTTCGTACTGCAGGTTATCCTGGGTTCCGCTGCATTACGAAAAACTGGACTCGTGTGGCCCCATGGCGCTTGCTGCTGCGATGGAAATCGGACCCTCATCGAAAACGCACACATCTTGCTGTCGTCACTTGATGACACTTTTCTGGACATGCGTGTTCTTCCAGCGTCAAATTTCATGCATCGCGCTGTGACGTCATCGGAGCCAACAGCTATAAAAGAAGCCACGCAGGAATACAGCTTCAGTGGGCACGGCGGACTCGGATCGACCATGTTGCTAACGGGAACACCGTTCTTCGTACTGCAGGTTATCCTGGGTTCCGCTGCATTACGAACAACTGGACTCGTGTGGCCCTATGGCGCTTGCTGCTGCGATGGAAATCGGACCCTCATCGAAAACGCACACTTCTTGCTGTCGTCACTTGATGACACTTTTCTGGACATGCGTGTTCTTCGAGCGTCAACGTTCATGCATCGCACTGTGACGTCATCGGAGCCAACAGCTATAAAAGAAGCCACGCAGGAATACAGCTTCAGTGGGCACGGCGGACTCGGATCGACCATGTTGCTAACGGGAACACCGTTCTTCGTACTGCAGGTTACCCTGGGTTCCGCTGCATTACGAACAACTGGACTCGTGTGGCCCCATGGCGCTTGCTGCTGCGATAAAAATCGGACCCTCATCGAAAACGCACACATCTTGCTGTCGTCACTTGATGACACTTTTCTGGACATGCGTGTTCTTCCAGCGTCAACGTTCATGCATCGCACTGTGACGTCATCGGAGCCAACAGCTATAAAAGAAGCCACGCAGGAATACAGCTTCAGTGGGCACGGCGGACTCGGATCGACCATGTTGCTAACGGGAACACCGTTCTTCCTACTGCAGGTTACCCTGGGTTCCGCATGCATTACGAACAACTGGACTCGTGTGGCCCCATGGCGCTTGCTGCTGCGATAAAAATCGGACCCTCATCGAAAACGCACACATCTTGCTGTCGTCACTTGATGACACTTTTCTGGACATGCGTGTTCTTCCAGCATCAACGTTCATGCATCGCACTGTGACGTCATCGGAGCCAACAGCTATAAATAAGCCACGCAGGAATACAGCTTCAGTGGGCACGGCGGACTCGGATCGACCATGTTGCTAACGGAAACACCGTTCTTCGTAAAATACGTTTTTGGGCAAGTTGGTAACATTCTTGACTCATATTGCAGCGAAGAAGCACACACACACAGAGAAGGAACACGCAAAAAGCAGCGTTCGTCCGTGTTTTTTGCGTGTTCCTTCTCTGTGTGTGTGTGCTTCTTCGCTGCAATATGAGTCAAGACCGTTCTTCGTACTGCAGGTTATCCTGGGTTCCGCTGCATTACGAACAACTGGACTCGTGTGGCCCCATGGCGCTTCCTGCTGCGATGGAAATCGGACCCTCATTGAAAACGCACACATGTTGCTGTCGTCACTTGATGACACTTTTCTGGACATGCGTGTTCTTCCAGCGTCAACGTCCATGCATCGCACTGTGACGTCATCGGAGCCAACAGCTATAAAAGAAGCCACGCAGGAATACAGCTTCAGTGGGGACAATGGACTCGGATCGACCATGTTGCTAACGGGAACACCGTTCTTCGTACTGCAGGTTATCCTGGGTTCCGCATGCATTACGAACAACTGGACTCGTGTGGCCCCATGGCGCTTGCTGCTGCGATAAAAATCGGACCCTCATCGAAAACGCACACATCTTGCTGTCGTCACTTGATGACACTTTTCTGGACATGCGTGTTCTTCCAGCATCAACGTTCATGCATCGCACTGTGACGTCATCGGAGCCAACAGCTATAAAAGAAGCCACGCAGGAATACAGCTTCAGTGGGCACGGCGGACTCGGATCGACCATGTTGCTAACGGAAACACCCTTCTTCGTACTGCAGGTTATCCTGGGTTCCGCTGCATTACGAACTGGACTCGTGTGGCCCCATGGCGCTTGCTGCTGCGATGGAAATCGGACCCTCATCGAAAACGCACACATCTTGCTGTCGTCATTTGATGACACCTTTCTGGACATGCGTGTTCTTCCAGCGTCAGCGTTCATGCATCGCACTGTGACGTCATCGGAGCCAGCAGCTATAAAAGAAGCCACGCAGGAATACAGCTTCAGTGGGCACGGCGGACTCTGATTGACCATGTTGCTAACGGGAACACCGCTCATCGTACTGCAGGTTATCCTGGGTTCCGCTGCATTACGAACAACTGGACTCGTGTGGCCCCATGGCGCTTGCTGCTGCGATAAAAATCGGACCCTCATCGAAAACGCACACATCTTGCTGTCGTCACTTGATGACACTTTTCTGGACATGCGTATTCTTCCAGCGTCAACGTTCATGCATCGCACTGTGACGTCATCGGAGCCAGCAGCTATAAAAGAATCCACGCAGGACTACAGCTTCAGTGGGCACGGCGGACTCGGATCGACCATGTTGCTAACGGAAACACCGTTCAACGTACTGGAGGTTATCCTGGGTTCCGCTGCATTACGAACAACTGGACTCGTGTGGCCCCATGGCGCTTGCTGCTGCGATGAAAATCTGACCCTCATCGAAAACGCACACATCTTGCCGTCGTCACTTGATGACACTTTTCTGGACATGCGTGTTCTTCCAGCGTCAACGTTCATGCATCGCGCTGTGACGTCATCGGAGCCAACAGCTATAAAAGAAGCCACGCAGGAATACAGCTTCAGTGGGCACGGCGGACTCGGATCGACCATGTTGCTAACGGGAACACCGTTCTTCGTACTGCAGGTTATCCTGGGTTCCGCTGCATTACGAAAAACTGGACTCGTGTGGCCCCATGGAGCTTGCTGCTGCGATGGAAATCGGACCCTCATCGAAAACGCACACATCTTGCTCTCGTCACTTGATGACACTTTTCTGGACATGCGTGTTCTTCCAGCGTCAACGTTCATGCATCGCACTGTGACGTCATCGGAGCCAACAGCTATAAAAGAAGCCACGCAAGAATACAGCTTCAGTGGGCACGGCGGACTCGGATCGACCATGTTGCTAACGGAAACACCCTTCTTCGTACTGCAGGTTATCCTGGGTTCCGCTGCATTACGAACTGGACTCGTGTGGCCCCATGGCGCTTGCTGCTGCGATGGAAATCGGACCCTCATCGAAAACGCACACATCTTGCTGTCGTCACTTGATGACACTTTTCTGCACATGCGTGTTCTTCCAGCGTCAACGTTCATGCATCGCACTGTGACGTCATCGGAGCCAACAGCTATAAAAGAAGCCACGCAGGAATACAGCTTCAGTGGGCACGGCGGACTCAGATCGACCATGTTGCTAACGGGAACACAGTTCTTCGTACTGCAGGTTATGCTGGGTTCCGCGGCATTACGAACAACTGGACTCGTGTGGCCCCATGGCGCTTGATGCTGCGATGGAAATCGGACCCTCATCGAAAACGCACACATCTTGCTGTCGTCACTTGGTGACACTTTTCTGGACATGCGTGTTCTTCCAGCGTCAACGTTCATGCATCGCACTGTGACGTCATCGGAGCCAACAGCTATAAAAGAAGAAACGCAGGAATACAGCTTCAGTGGGCACGGCGTACTCGGATCGACCATGTTGCTAACGGAAACACCGTTTTTCGTACTGCAGGTTATCCTGGGTTCCGCTGCATTACGAACAACTGGCCTCGTGTGGCCCCATGGCCCTTGCTGCTGCGATGGAAATCGGACCCTCATCGAAAACGCACACATTTTGCTGTCGTCACTTGATGACACTTTTCTGGACATGCGTGTTCTTCCAGCGTCAACGTTCATGCATCGCACTGTGACGTCATCGGAGCCAACAGCTATAAAAGAAGCCACGCAGGAATACAACTTCAGTGGGCACGGCGGACTCGGATCGACCATGTTGTTAACGGATAACACCGTTCTTCGTACTGCAGGTTATCTTGGGTTCCGCTGCATTACGAACAACTGGACTCGTGTGGCCCCATGGCGCTTGCTGCTGCGATGGAAATCGGACCCTCATCGAAAACGCACACATCTTGCTGTCGTCACTTGATGACACTTTTCTGGACATGCGTGTTCCTCCAGCGTCAACGTTCATGCATCGCACTGTGACGTCATCGGAGCCAACAGCTATAAAAGAAGCCACGCAGGAATACAGCTTCAGTGGGCACGGCGGACTCGGATCGACCATGTTGCTAACGGGAACACCGTTCTTCCTACTGCAGGTTACCCTGGGTTCCGCATGCATTACGAACAACTGGACTCGTGTGGCCCCATGGCGCTTGCTGCTGTGATGGAAATCGGACCCTCATCGAAAACGCACACACCTTGCTGTCGTCACTTGATGAAACATTTCTGGACATGCGTGTTCTTCCAGCGTCAACGTTCATGCATCGCTCTGTGACGTCATCGGAGCCAACAGCTATAAAAGAAGCCACGCAAGAATACAGCTTCAGTGGGCACGGCGGACTCGGATCGACCATGTTGCTAACGGAAACACCGTTTTTCGTACTCCGGGTTATCCTGGGTTCCGCTGCATTACGAACAACTGGACTCGTGTGGCCCCATGGCGCTTGCTGCTGCGATGGAAATCGGACCCTCATCGAAAACGCACACATCTTGCTGTCGTCACTTGATGACACTTTTCTGGACATGCGTGTTCTTCCTGCGTCAACGTTCAAGCATCGCACTGTGACGTCATCGGAGCCAACAGCTATAAAAGAAGCCACGCAGGAATACAGCTTCAGTGGGCACGGCGGACTCGGATCGACCATGTTGCTAACGGAAACACCGTTCTTCGTACTGCAGGTTATCCTGGGTTCTGCTGCAATACGAACAACTGGACTCCTGTGGCCCCATGGCGCTTGCTGCTGCGATGGAAATCGGACTCTCATCGAAAACGCACACACTTGCTGTCGTCACTTGATGACACTTTTCTGGACATGCGTGTTCTTCCAGCGTCAACGTTCATGCATCGCGCTGTGACGTCATCGGAGCCAACAGCTACAAAAGAAGCCACGCAGGAATAGAGCTTCAGTGGGCACGGCGGACTCGGATCGACCATGTTGCTAACGGGAACACCGTTCTTCGTAATGCAGGTTATCCTGGGTTCCGCTGCATTACGAACAACTGGACTCGTGTGGCCCCATGGCGCTTGCTGCTGCGATGGAAATCGGACCCTCATCGAAAACGCACACATCTTGCTGTCGTCACTTGATGACACTTTTCTGGACATGCGTGTTCTTCCAGCGTCAACGTTCATGCATCGCACTGTGACGTCATCGGAGCCAACAGCTATAAAAGAAGCCACGCAGGAATACAGCTTCAGTGGGCACGGCGGACTCGGATCGACCATGTTGCTAACGGAAACACCGTTCTTCGTACTGCACGTTATCCTGGGTTCCGCTGCATTACGAACAACTGGACTCGTGTGGCCCCATGGCGCTTGCTGCTGCGATGGAAATCGGACCCTCATCGGAAACGCACACATCTTGCTGTCGTCACTTGATGACACTTTTATGGACATGCGTGTTCTTCCAGCGTCAACGTTCATGCATCGCACTGTGACGTCAGCGGAGCCAACAGCTATAAAAGAAGCCACGCAGGAATACAGCTTCAGTGGGCACGGCGGACTCGGATCGACCATGTTGCTAACGGAAACACTTTTCAACGTACTGCAGGTTATCCTGGGTTCCGCTGCATTACGAACAACTGAACTCGTGTGGCCCCATGGCGCTTGCTGCTGCGATGGAAATCGGACCCTCATCAAAAACGCACACATCTTGAAGTCGTCACTTGATGACACTTTTCTGGACATGCGTGTTCTTCCAGCGTCAACGTTCATGCATCGCGCTGTGACGTCATCGGAGCCAACAGCTATAAAAGAAGCCACGCAGGAATACAGCTTCAGTGGGCACGGCGGACTCGGATCGACCATGTTGCTAACGGGAACACCGTTCTTCGTACTGCAGGTTATCCTGGGTTCCGCTGCATAACGAAAAACTGGACTCGTGTGGCCCCATGGCGCTTGCTGCTGCGATGGAAATCGGACCCTCATCGTAAACGCACACATCTTGCTGTCGTCACTTGATGACACTTTTCTGGACATGCGTGTTCTTCCAGCGTCAAATTTCATGCATCGCGCTGTGACGTCATCGGAGCCAACAGCTATAAAAGAAGCCACGCAGGAATACAGCTTCAGTGGGCACGGCGGACTCGGATCGACCATGTTGCTAACGGGAACACCGTTCTTCGTACTGCAGGTTATCCTGGGTTCCGCTGCATTACGAACAACTGGACTCGTGTGGCCCTATGGCGCTTGCTGCTGCGATGGAAATCGGACCCTCATCGAAAACGCACACTTCTTGCTGTCGTCACTTGATGACACTTTTCTGGACATGCGTGTTCTTCGAGCGTCAACGTTCATGCATCGCACTGTGACGTCATCGGAGCCAACAGCTATAAAAGAAGCCACGCAGGAATACAGCTTCAGTGGGCACGGTGGACTCGGATCGACCATGTTGCTAACGGGAACACCGTTCTTCGTACTGCAGGTTACCCTGGGTTCCGCTGCATTACGAACAACTGGACTCGTGTGGCCCCATGGCGCTTGCTGCTGCGATAAAAATCGGACCCTCATCGAAAACGCACACATCTTGCTGTCGTCACTTGATGACACTTTTCTGGACATGCGTGTTCTTCCAGCGTCAACGTTCATGCATCGCACTGTGACGTCATCGGAGCCAACAGCTATAAAAGAAGCCACGCAGGAATACAGCTTCAGTGGGCACGGCGGACTCGGATCGACCATGTTGCTAACGGGAACACCGTTCTTCCTACTGCAGGTTACCCTGGGTTCCGCATGCATTACGAACAACTGGACTCGTGTGGCCCCATGGCGCTTGCTGCTGCGATAAAAATCGGACCCTCATCGAAAACGCACACATCTTGCTGTCGTCACTTGATGACACTTTTCTGGACATGCGTGTTCTTCCAGCATCAACGTTCATGCATCGCACTGTGACGTCATCGGAGCCAACAGCTATAAATAAGCCATGCAGGAATACAGCTTCAGTGGGCACGGCGGACTCGGATCGACCATGTTGCTAACGGAAACACCGTTCTTCGTAAAATATGTTTTTGGGCAAGTTGGTAACATTCTTGACTCATATTGCAGCGAAGAAGCACACACACACAGAGAAGGAACACGCAAAAAGCAGCGTTCGTCCGTGTTTTTTGCGTGTTCCTTCTCTGTGTGTGTGTGCTTCTTCGGTGCAATATGAGTCAAGACCGTTCTTCGTACTGCAGGTTATCCTGGGTTCCGCTGCATTACGAACAACTGGACTCGTGTGGCCCCATGGCGCTTCCTGCTGCGATGGAAATCGGACCCTCATTGAAAACGCACACATGTTGCTGTCGTCACTTGATGACACTTTTCTGGACATGCGTGTTCTTCCAGCGTCAACGTCCATGCATCGCACTGTGACGTCATCGGAGCCAACAGCTATAAAAGAAGCCACGCAGGAATACAGCTTCAGTGGGGACAATGGACTCGGATCGACCATGTTGCTAACGGGAACACCGTTCTTCGTACTGCAGGTTATCCTGGGTTCCGCTGCATTACGAAAAACTGGACTCGTGTGGCCCCATGGAGCTTGCTGCTGCGATGGAAATCGGACCCTCATCGAAAACGCACACATCTTGCTGTCGTCACTTGATGACACTTTTCTGGACATGCGTGTTCTTCCAGCGTCAACGTTCATGCATCGCACTGTGACGTCATCGGAGCCAACAGCTATAAAAGAAGCCACGCAAGAATACAGCTTCAGTGGGCACGGCGGACTCGGATCGACCATGTTGCTAACGGAAACACCCTTCTTCGTACTGCAGGTTATCCTGGGTTCCGCTGCATTACGAACTGGACTCGTGTGGCCCCATGGCGCTTGCTGCTGCGATGGAAATCGGACCCTCATCGAAAACGCACACATCTTGCTGTCGTCACTTGGTGACACTTTTCTGGACATGCGTGTTCTTCCAGCGTCAACGTTCATGCATCGCACTGTGACGTCATCGGAGCCAACAGCTATAAAAGAAGCCACACAGGAATACAGCTTCTGTGGGCACGGCGGACTCGGATCGACCATGTTGCTAACGGAAACACTGTTCAACGTACTGCAGGTTATCCTGGGTTCCGCTGCATTACGAACAACTGGACTCGTGTGGCCCCATGGCGCTTGCTGCTGCGATGGAATTCGGACCCTCATCGGAAACGCACACATCTTGCTGTTGTCACTTGACGACACTTTTATGGACATGCGTGTTCTTCCAGCGTCAACGTTCATGCATCGCACTGTGACGTCATCGGAGCCAACAGCTATAAAAGAAGCCACGCAGGAATACAGCTTCAGTGGGCACGGCGGACTCGGATCGACCATGTTGCTAACGGCAACACCGTTCTTCGTACTGCAGGTTATCCTGGGTTCCGCTGCATTACGAACAACTGGACTCGTGTGGCCCCATGGCGCTTGCTGCTGCGATGGAAATCGGACCCTCATCGAAAACGCACACATCTTGCTGTCGTCACTTGATGACACTTTTCTGGGCATGCGTGTTCTTCCAGCGTCAACGTTCATGCATCGCACTGTGACGTCATCGGAGCCAACAGCTATAAAAGAAGCCACGCAGGAATACAGCTTCAGTGGGCACGGCGGACTCGGATCGACCATGTTGCTAACGGGAACACCGTTCTTCGTACTGCAGGTTATCCTGGGTTCCGCTGCATTACGAACAACTGGACTCGTGTGGCCCCATGGCGCTTGATGCTGCGATGGAAATCGGACCCTCATCGAAAACGCACACATCTTGCTGTCGTCACTTGATGACACTTTTCTGCACATGCGTGTTCTTCCAGCGTCAACGTTCATGCATCGCACTGTGACGTCATCGGAGCCAACAGCTATAAAAGAAGCCACGCAGGAATACAGCTTCAGTGGGCACGGCGGACTTAGATCGACCATGTTGCTAACGGGAACACAGTTCTTCGTACTGCAGGTTATCCTGGGTTCCGCGGCATTACGAACAACTGGACTCGTGTGGCCCCATGGCGCTTGATGCTGCGATGGAAATCGGACCCTCATCGAAAACGCACACATCTTGCTGTCGTCACTTGGTGACACTTTTCTGGACATGCGTGTTCTTCCAGCGTCAACGTTCATGCATCGCACTGTGACGTCATCGGAACCAACAGCTATAAAAGAAGAAACGCAGGAATACAGCTTCAGTGGGCACGGCGTACTCGGATCGACCATGTTGCTAACGGAAACACCGTTCTTCGTACTGCAGGTTATCCTGGGTTCCGCTGCATTACGAACAACTGGACTCGTGTGGCCCCATGGCCCTTGCTGCTGCGATGGAAGTCGGACCCTCATCGAAAACGCACACATTTTGCTGTCGTCACTTGATGACACTTTTCTGGACATGCGTGTTCTTCCAGCGTCAACGTTCATGCATCACACTGTGACGTCATCGGAGCCAACAGCTATAAAAGAAGCCACGCAGGAATACAACTTCAGTGGGCACGGCGGACTCGGATCGACCATGTTGCTAACGGAAACACCGTTCTTCGTACTGCAGGTTATCCTGGGTTCCGCTGCATTACGAACAATTGGACTCGTGTGGCCCCATGGCGCTTGCTGCTGCGATGGAAATCGGACCCTCATCGAAAACGCACACATCTTGCTGTCGTCACTTGATGACACTTTTATGGACATGCGTGTTCTTCCAGCGTCAACGTTCATGCATCGCACTGTGACGTCATCGGAGCCAACAGCTATAAAAGAAGCCACGCAGGAATACAGCTTCAGTGGGCACGGCGGACTCGGATCGACCATGTTGCTAACGGCAACACCGTTCTTCGTACTGCAGGTTATCCTGGGTTCCGCTGCATTACGAACAACTGGTCTCGTGTGGCCCCATGGCGCTTGCTGCTGCGATGGAAATCGGACCCTCATCGAAAACGCACACATCTTGCTGTCGTCACTTGATGACACTTTTCTGGGCATGCGTGTTCTTCCAACGTCAACGTTCATGCATCGCACTGTGACGTCATCGGAGCCAACAGCTATAAAAGAAGCCACGCAGGAATACAGCTTCAGTTGGCACGGCGGACTCGGATCGACCATGTTGCTAACGGAAACACCCTTCTTCGTACTGCAGGTTATCCTGGGTTCCGCTGCATTACGAACAACTGGACTCGTGTGGCCCCATGGCGCTTGCTGCTGCGATGGAAATCGGACCCTCATCGAAAACGCACACACCTTGCTGTCGTCACTTGATGAAACATTTCTGGACATGCGTGTTCTTCCAGCGTCAACGTTCATGCATCGCGCTGTGACGTCATCGGAGCCAACAGCTATAAAAGAAGCCACGCAGGAATACAGCTTCAGTGGGCACGGCGGACTCGGATCGACCATGTTGCTAACGGGAACACCGTTCTTCGAACTGCAGGTTATCCTGGGTTCCGCTGCATTACGAAAAAATGGACTCGTGTGGCCCCATGGCGCTTGCTGCTGCGATGGAAATCGGACCCTCATCGAAAACGCACACATCTTGCTGTCGTCACTTGATGACACTTTTCTGGACATGCGTGTTCTTCCAGCGTCAAATTTCATGCATCGCGCTGTGACGTCATCGGAGCCAACAGCTATAAAAGAAGCCACGCAGGAATACAGCTTCAGTGGGCACGGCGGACTCGGATCGACCATGTTGCTAACGGGAACACCGTTCTTCGTACTGCAGGTTATCCTGGGTTCCGCTGCATTACGAACAACTGGACTCGTGTGGCCCTATGGCGCTTGCTGCTGCGATGGAAATCGGACCCTCATCGAAAACGCACACTTCTTGCTGTCGTCACTTGATGACACTTTTCTGGACATGCGTGTTCTTCGAGCGTCAACGTTCATGCATCGCACTGTGACGTCATCGGAGCCAACAGCTATAAAAGAAGCCACGCAGGAATACAGCTTCAGTGGGCACGGCGGACTCGGATCGACCATGTTGCTAACGGGAACACCGTTCTTCGTACTGCAGGTTACCCTGGGTTCCGCTGCATTACGAACAACTGGACTCGTGTGGCCCCATGGCGCTTGCTGCTGCGATAAAAATCGGACCCTCATCGAAAACGCACACATCTTGCTGTCGTCACTTGATGACACTTTTCTGGACATGCGTGTTCTTCCAGCGTCAACGTTCATGCATCGCACTGTGACGTCATCGGAGCCAACAGCTATAAAAGAAGCCACGCAGGAATACAGCTTCAGTGGGCACGGCGGACTCGGATCGACCATGTTGCTAACGGGAACACCGTTCTTCCTACTGCAGGTTACCCTGGGTTCCGCATGCATTACGAACAACTGGACTCGTGTGGCCCCATGGCGCTTGCTGCTGCGATAAAAATCGGACCCTCATCGAAAACGCACACATCTTGCTGTCGTCACTTGATGACACTTTTCTGGACATGCGTGTTCTTCCAGCATCAACGTTCATGCATCGCACTGTGACGTCATCGGAGCCAACAGCTATAAATAAGCCACGCAGGAATACAGCTTCAGTGGGCACGGCGGACTCGGATCGACCATGTTGCTAACGGAAACACCGTTCTTCGTAAAATACGTTTTTGGGCAAGTTGGTAACATTCTTGACTCATATTGCAGCGAAGAAGCACACACACACAGAGAAGGAACACGCAAAAAGCAGCGTTCGTCCGTGTTTTTTGCGTGTTCCTTCTCTGTGTGTGTGTGCTTCTTCGCTGCAATATGAGTCAAGACCGTTCTTCGTACTGCAGGTTATCCTGGGTTCCGCTGCATTACGAACAACTGGACTCGTGTGGCCCCATGGCGCTTCCTGCTGCGATGGAAATCGGACCCTCATTGAAAACGCACACATGTTGCTGTCGTCACTTGATGACACTTTTCTGGACATGCGTGTTCTTCCAGCGTCAACGTCCATGCATCGCACTGTGACGTCATCAGAGCCAACAGCTATAAAAGAAGCCACGCAGGAATACAGCTTCAGTGGGGACAATGGACTCGGATCGACCATGTTGCTAACGGGAACACCGTTCTTCGTACTGCAGGTTATCCTGGGTTCCGCATGCATTACGAACAACTGGACTCGTGTGGCCCCATGGCGCTTGCTGCTGCGATAAAAATCGGACCCTCATCGAAAACGCACACATCTTGCTGTCGTCACTTGATGACACTTTTCTGGACATGCGTGTTCTTCCAGCATCAACGTTCATGCATCGCACTGTGACGTCATCGGAGCCAACAGCTATAAAAGAAGCCACGCAGGAATACAGCTTCAGTGGGCACGGCGGACTCGGATCGACCATGTTGCTAACGGAAACACCCTTCTTCGTACTGCAGGTTATCCTGGGTTCCGCTGCATTACGAACTGGTCTCGTGTGGCCCCATGGCGCTTGCTGCTGCGATGGAAATCGGACCCTCATCGAAAACGCACACATCTTGCTGTCGTCATTTGATGACACCTTTCTGGACATGCGTGTTCTTCCAGCGTCAGCGTTCATGCATCGCACTGTGACGTCATCGGAGCCAGCAGCTATAAAAGAAGCCACGCAGGAATACAGCTTCAGTGGGCACGGCGGACTCTGATTGACCATGTTGCTAACGGGAACACCGTTCATCGTACTGCAGGTTATCCTGGGTTCCGCTGCATTACGAACAACTGGACTCGTGTGGCCCCATGGCGCTTGCTGCTGCGATAAAAATCGGACCCTCATCGAAAACGCACACATCTTGCTGTCGTCACTGGATGACACTTTTCTGGACATGCGTATTCTTCCAGCGTCAACGTTCATGCATCGCACTGTGACGTCATCGGAGCCAGCAGCTATAAAAGAATCCACGCAGGACTACAGCTTCAGTGGGCACGGCGGACTCGGATCGACCATGTTGCTAACGGAAACACCGTTCAACGTACTGCAGGTTATCCTGGGTTCCGCTGCATTACGAACAACTGGACTCGTGTGGCCCCATGGCGCTTGCTGCTGCGTTGGAAATCGGACCCTCATCGAAAACGCACACATCTTGCTGTCGTCACTTGATGACACTTTTCTGGACATGCGTGTTCTTCCAGCGTCAACGTTCATGCATCGCGCTGTGACGTCATCGGAGCCAACAGCTATAAAAGAAGCCACGCAGGAATACAGCTTCAGTGGGCACGGCGGACTCGTATCGACCATGTTGCTAACGGCAACACCGTTCTTCGTACTGCAGGTTATCCTGGGTTCCGCTGCATTACGAACAACTGGACTCGTGTGGCCCCATGGCGCTTGCTGCTGCGTTGGAAATCGGACCCTCATCGAAAACGCACACATCTTGCTGTCGTCACTTGATGAAACATTTCTGGACATGCGTGTTCTTCCAGCGTCAACGTTCATGCATCGCACTGTGACGTCATCGGAGCCAACAGCTATAAAAGAAGCCACGCAGGAATACAGCTTCAGTGGGCACGGCGGACTCGGATCGACCATGTTGCTAACGGGAACACCGTTCTTCGTACTGCAGGTTATCCTGGGTTCCGCTGCATTACGAACAACTGGACTCGTGTGGCCCCATGGCGCTTGATGCTGCGATGGAAATCGGACCCTCATCGAAAACGCACACATCTTGCTGTCGTCACTTGATGACACTTTTCTGGACATGCGTGTTTTTCCAGCGTCAACGTTCATGCATCGCACTGTGACGTCATCGGAGCCAACAGCTATAAAAGAAGCCACGCAGGAATACAGCTTCAGTGGGCACGGCGGACTCGGATCGACCATGTTGCTAACGGGAACACCGTTCTTCGTACTGCAGCTTATCCTGGGTTCCGCTGCATTACGAACAACTGGACCCGTGTGGCCCCATGGCCCTTGCTGCGGCGATGGAAATCGGACCCTCATCGAAAACGCACACATTTTGCTGTCGTCACTTGATGACACTTTTCTGGACATGCGTGTTCTTCCAGCGTCAACGTTCATGCATCGCACTGTGACGTCATCGGAGCCTACAGCTATAAAAGAAGCCACGCAGGAATACAGCTTCAGTGGGCACGGCGGACTCGGATCGACCATGTTGCTAACGGAAACACCGTTCTTCGTACTGCAGGTTCCCCTGGCTTCCGCTGCATTACGAACAATTGGACTCTTGTGGCCCCATGGCGCTTGCTGCTGCGATGGAAATCGGACCCTCATCGAAAACGCACACATCTTGCTGTCGTCACTTGATGACACTTTTATGGACATGCGTGTTCTTCCAGCGTCAACGTTCATGCATCGCACTGTGACGTCATCGGAGCCAACAGCTATAAAAGAAGCCACGCAGGAATACAGCTTCAGTGGGCACGGCGGACTCGGATCGACCATGTTGCTAACGGAAACACTGTTCAACGTACTGCAGGTTATCCTGGGTTCCGCTGCATTACGAACAACTGAACTCGTGTGGCCCCATGGCGCTTGCTGCTGCGATGGAAATCGGACCCTCATCGAAAACGCACACATCTTGCCGTCGTCACTTGATGACACTTTTCTGGACATGCGTGTTCTTCCAGCGTCAACGTTCATGCATCGCGCTGTGACGTCATCGGAGCCAACAGCTACAAAAGAAGCCACGCAGGAATACAGCTTCAGTGGGCACGGCGGACTCGGATCGACCATGTTGCTAACGGAAACACCCTTCTTCGTACTGCAGATTATCCTGGGTTCCGCTGCATTACGAACAACTGGACTCGTGTGGCCCCATGGCGCTTGCTGCTGCGATGAAAATCTGACCCTCATCGAAAACGCACACATCTTGCCGTCGTCACTTGATGACACTTTTCTGGACATGCGTGTTCTTCCAGCGTCAACGTTCATGCATCGCGCTGTGACGTCATCGGAGCCAACAGCTATAAAAGAAGCCACGCAGGAATAGAGCTTCAGTGGGCACGGCGGACTCGGATCGACCATGTTGCTAACGGGAACACCGTTCTTCGTACTGCAGGTTATCCTGGGTTCCGCTGCATTACGAAAAACTGGACTCGTGTGGCCCCATGGAGCTTGCTGCTGCGATGGAAATCGGACCCTCATCGAAAACGCACACATCTTGCTCTCGTCACTTGATGACACTTTTCTGGACATGCGTGTTCTTCCAGCGTCAACGTTCATGCATCGCACTGTGACGTCATCGGAGCCAACAGCTATAAAAGAAGCCACGCAAGAATACAGCTTCAGTGGGCACGGCGGACTCGGATCGACCATGTTGCTAACGGAAACACCCTTCTTCGTACTGCAGGTTATCCTGGGTTCCGCTGCATTACGAACTGGACTCGTGTGGCCCCATGGCGCTTGCTGCTGCGATGGAAATCGGACCCTCATCGAAAACGCACACATCTTGCTGTCGTCACTTGATGACACTTTTCTGCACATGCGTGTTCTTCCAGCGTCAACGTTCATGCATCGCACTGTGACGTCATCGGAGCCAACAGCTATAAAAGAAGCCACGCAGGAATACAGCTTCAGTGGGCACGGCGGACTCAGATCGACCATGTTGCTAACGGGAACACAGTTCTTCGTACTGCAGGTTATGCTGGGTTCCGCGGCATTACGAACAACTGGACTCGTGTGGCCCCATGGCGCTTGATGCTGCGATGGAAATCGGACCCTCATCGAAAACGCACACATCTTGCTGTCGTCACTTGGTGACACTTTTCTGGACATGCGTGTTCTTCCAGCGTCAACGTTCATGCATCGCACTGTGACGTCATCGGAGCCAACAGCTATAAAAGAAGAAACGCAGGAATACAGCTTCAGTGGGCACGGCGTACTCGGATCGACCATGTTGCTAACGGAAACACCGTTCTTCGTACTGCAGGTTATCCTGGGTTCCGCTGCATTACGAACAACTGGCCTCGTGTGGCCCCATGGCCCTTGCTGCTGCGATGGAAATCGGACCCTCATCGAAAACGCACACATTTTGCTGTCGTCACTTGATGACACTTTTCTGGACATGCGTGTTCTTCCAGCGTCAACGTTCATGCATCGCACTGTGACGTCATCGGAGCCAACAGCTATAAAAGAAGCCACGCAGGAATACAACTTCAGTGGGCACGGCGGACTCGGATCGACCATGTTGTTAACGGATAGCACCGTTCTTCGTACTGCAGGTTATCTTGGGTTCCGCTGCATTACGAACAACTGGACTCGTGTGGCCCCATGGCGCTTGCTGCTGCGATGGAAATCGGACCCTCATCGAAAACGCACACATCTTGCTGTCGTCACTTGATGACACTTTTCTGGACATGCGTGTTCCTCCAGCGTCAACGTTCATGCATCGCACTGTGACGTCATCGGAGCCAACAGCTATAAAAGAAGCCACGCAGGAATACAGCTTCAGTGGGCACGGCGGACTCGGATCGACCATGTTGCTAACGGGAACACCGTTCTTCCTACTGCAGGTTACCCTGGGTTCCGCATGCATTACGAACAACTGGACTTGTGTGGCCCCATGGCGCTTGCTGCTGCGATAAAAATCGGACCCTCATCGAAAACGCACACATCTTGCTGTCGTCACTTGATGACACTTTTCTGGACATGCGTGTTCTTCCAGCATCAACGTTCATGCATCGCACTGTGACGTCATCGGAGCCAACAGCTATAAATAAGCCACGCAGGAATACAGCTTCAGTGGGCACGGCGGACTCGGATCGACCATGTTGCTAACGGAAACACCGTTCTTCGTACTGCAGGTTATCCTGGGTTCTGCTGCAATACGAACAACTGGACTCCTGTGGCCCCATGGCGCTTGCTGCTGCGATGGAAATCGGACTCTCATCGAAAACGCACACACTTGCTGTCGTCACTTGATGACACTTTTCTGGACATGCGTGTTCTTCCAGCGTCAACGTTCATGCATCGCGCTGTGACGTCATCGGAGCCAACAGCTACAAAAGAAGCCACGCAGGAATAGAGCTTCAGTGGGCACGGCGGACTCGGATCGACCATGTTGCTAACGGGAACACCGTTCTTCGTAATGCAGGTTATCCTGGGTTCCGCTGCATTACGAACAACTGGACTCGTGTGGCCCCATGGCGCTTGCTGCTGCGATGGAAATCGGACCCTCATCGAAAACGCACACATCTTGCTGTCGTCACTTGATGACACTTTTCTGGACATGCGTGTTCTTCCAGCGTCAACGTTCATGCATCGCACTGTGACGTCATCGGAGCCAACAGCTATAAAAGAAGCCACGCAGGAATACAGCTTCAGTGGGCACGGCGGACTCGGATCGACCATGTTGCTAACGGAAACACCGTTCTTCGTACTGCACGTTATCCTGGGTTCCGCTGCATTACGAACAACTGGACTCGTGTGGCCCCATGGCGCTTGCTGCTGCGATGGAAATCGGACCCTCATCGGAAACGCACACATCTTGCTGTCGTCACTTGATGACACTTTTATGGACATGCGTGTTCTTCCAGCGTCAACGTTCATGCATCGCACTGTGACGTCATCGGAGCCAACAGCTATAAAAGAAGCCACGCAGGAATACAGCTTCAGTGGGCACGGCGGACTCGGATCGACCATGTTGCTAACGGAAACACTTTTCAACGTACTGCAGGTTATCCTGGGTTCCGCTGCATTACGAACAACTGAACTCGTGTGGCCCCATGGCGCTTGCTGCTGCGATGGAAATCGGACCCTCATCAAAAACGCACACATCTTGAAGTCGTCACTTGATGACACTTTTCTGGACATGCGTGTTCTTCCAGCGTCAACGTTCATGCATCGCGCTGTGACGTCATCGGAGCCAACAGCTATAAAAGAAGCCACGCAGGAATACAGCTTCAGTGGGCACGGCGGACTCGGATCGACCATGTTGCTAACGGGAACACCGTTCTTCGTACTGCAGGTTATCCTGGGTTCCGCTGCATAACGAAAAACTGGACTCGTGTGGCCCCATGGCGCTTGCTGCTGCGATGGAAATCGGACCCTCATCGAAAACGCACACATCTTGCTGTCGTCACTTGATGACACTTTTCTGGACATGCGTGTTCTTCCAGCGTCAAATTTCATGCATCGCGCTGTGACGTCATCGGAGCCAACAGCTATAAAAGAAGCCACGCAGGAATACAGCTTCAGTGGGCACGGCGGACTCGGATCGACCATGTTGCTAACGGGAACACCGTTCTTCGTACTGCAGGTTATCCTGGGTTCCGCTGCATTACGAACAACTGGACTCGTGTGGCCCTATGGCGCTTGCTGCTGCGATGGAAATCGGACCCTCATCGAAAACGCACACTTCTTGCTGTCGTCACTTGATGACACTTTTCTGGACATGCGTGTTCTTCGAGCGTCAACGTTCATGCATCGCACTGTGACGTCATCGGAGCCAACAGCTATAAAAGAAGCCACGCAGGAATACAGCTTCAGTGGGCACGGCGGACTCGGATCGACCATGTTGCTAACGGGAACACCGTTCTTCGTACTGCAGGTTACCCTGGGTTCCGCTGCATTACGAACAACTGGACTCGTGTGGCCCTATGGCGCTTGCTGCTGCGATAAAAATCGGACCCTCATCGAAAACGCACACATCTTGCTGTCGTCACTTGATGACACTTTTCTGGACATGCGTGTTCTTCCAGCGTCAACGTTCATGCATCGCACTGTGACGTCATCGGAGCCAACAGCTATAAAAGAAGCCACGCAGGAATACAGCTTCAGTGGGCACGGCGGACTCGGATCGACCATGTTGCTAACGGGAACACCGTTCTTCCTACTGCAGGTTACCCTGGGTTCCGCATGCATTACGAACAACTGGACTCGTGTGGCCCCATGGCGCTTGCTGCTGCGATAAAAATCGGACCCTCATCGAAAACGCACACATCTTGCTGTCGTCACTTGATGACACTTTTCTGGACATGCGTGTTCTTCCAGCATCAACGTTCATGCATCGCACTGTGACGTCATCGGAGCCAACAGCTATAAATAAGCCACGCAGGAATACAGCTTCAGTGGGCACGGCGGACTCGGATCGACCATGTTGCTAACGAAAACACCGTTCTTCGTAAAATATGTTTTTGGGCAAGTTGGTAACATTCTTGACTCATATTGCAGCGAAGAAGGACACACACACAGAGAAGGAACACGCAAAAAGCAGCGTTCGTCCGTGTTTTTTGCGTGTTCCTTCTCTGTGTGTGTGTGTGCTTCTTCGGTGCAATATGAGTCAAGACCGTTCTTCGTACTGCAGGTTATCCTGGGTTCCGCTGCATTACGAACAACTGGACTCGTGTGGCCCCATGGCGCTTCCTGCTGCGATGGAAATCGGACCCTCATTGAAAACGCACACATGTTGCTGTCGTCACTTGATGACACTTTTCTGGACATGCGTGTTCTTCCAGCGTCAACGTTCATGCATCGCACTGTGACGTCATCGGAGCCAACAGCTATAAAAGAAGCCACGCAAGAATACAGCTTCAGTGGGCACGGCGGACTCGGATCGACCATGTTGCTAACGGAAACACCCTTCTTCGTACTGCAGGTTATCCTGGGTTCCGCTGCATTACGAACTGGACTCGTGTGGCCCCATGGCGCTTGCTGCTGCGATGGAAATCGGACCCTCATCGAAAACGCACACATCTTGCTGTCGTCACTTGGTGACACTTTTCTGGACATGCGTGTTCTTCCAGCGTCAACGTTCATGCATCGCACTGTGACGTCATCGGAGCCAACAGCTATAAAAGAAGCCACACAGGAATACAGCTTCTGTGGGCACGGCGGACTCGGATCGACCATGTTGCTAACGGAAACACTGTTCAACGTACTGCAGGTTATCCTGGGTTCCGCTGCATTACGAACAACTGGACTCGTGTGGCCCCATGGCGCTTGCTGCTGCGATGGAATTCGGACCCTCATCGGAAACGCACACATCTTGCTGTTGTCACTTGACGACACTTTTATGGACATGCGTGTTCTTCCAGCGTCAACGTTCATGCATCGCACTGTGACGTCATCGGAGCCAACAGCTATAAAAGAAGCCACGCAGGAATACAGCTTCAGTGGGCACGGCGGACTCGGATCGACCATGTTGCTAACGGCAACACCGTTCTTCGTACTGCAGGTTATCCTGGGTTCCGCTGCATTACGAACAACTGGACTCGTGTGGCCCCATGGCGCTTGCTGCTGCGATGGAAATCGGACCCTCATCGAAAACGCACACATCTTGCTGTCGTCACTTGATGACACTTTTCTGGGCATGCGTGTTCTTCCAGCGTCAACGTTCATGCATCGCACTGTGACGTCATCGGAGCCAACAGCTATAAAAGAAGCCACGCAGGAATACAGCTTCAGTGGGGACAATGGACTCGGATCGACCATGTTGCTAACGGGAACACCGTTCTTCGTACTGCAGGTTATCCTGGGTTCCGCTGCATTACGAAAAACTGGACTCGTGTGGCCCCGTGGAGCTTGCTGCTGCGATGGAAATCGGACCCTCATCGAAAACGCACACATCTTGCTGTCGTCACTTGATGACACTTTGCTGGACATGCGTGTTCTTCCAGCGTCAACGTTCATGCATCGCACTGTGACGTCATCGGAGCCAACAGCTATAAAAGAAGCCACGCAAGAATACAGCTTCAGTGGGCACGGCGGACTCGGATCGACCATGTTGCTAACGGAAACACCCTTCTTCGTACTGCAGGTTATCCTGGGTTCCGCTGCATTACGAACTGGACTCGTGTGGCCCCATGGCGCTTGCTGCTGCGATGGAAATCGGACCCTCATCGAAAACGCACACATCTTGCTGTCGTCACTTGGTGACACTTTTCTGGACATGCGTGTTCTTCCAGCGTCAACGTTCATGCATCGCACTGTGACGTCATCGGAGCCAACAGCTATAAAAGAAGCCACACAGGAATACAGCTTCTGTGGGCACGGCGGACTCGGATCGACCATGTTGCTAACGGAAACACTGTTCAACGTACTGCAGGTTATCCTGGGTTCCGCTGCATTACGAACAACTGGACTCGTGTGGCCCCATGGCGCTTGCTGCTGCGATGGAATTCGGACCCTCATCGGAAACGCACACATCTTGCTGTTGTCACTTGACGACACTTTTATGGACATGCGTGTTCTTCCAGCGTCAACGTTCATGCATCGCACTGTGACGTCATCGGAGCCAACAGCTATAAAAGAAGCCACGCAGGAATACAGCTTCAGTGGGCACGGCGGACTCGGATCGACCATGTTGCTAACGGCAACACCGTTCTTCGTACTGCAGGTTATCCTGGGTTCCGCTGCATTACGAACAACTGGACTCGTGTGGCCCCATGGCGCTTGCTGCTGCGATGGAAATCGGACCCTCATCGAAAACGCACACATCTTGCTGTCGTCACTTGATGACACTTTTCTGGGCATGCGTGTTCTTCCAGCGTCAACGTTCATGCATCGCACTGTGACGTCATCGGAGCCAACAGCTATAAAAGAAGCCACGCAGGAATACAGCTTCAGTGGGGACAATGGACTCGGATCGACCATGTTGCTAACGGGAACACCGTTCTTCGTACTGCAGGTTATCCTGGGTTCCGCTGCATTACGAAAAACTGGACTCGTGTGGCCCCGTGGAGCTTGCTGCTGCGATGGAAATCGGACCCTCATCGAAAACGCACACATCTTGCTGTCGTCACTTGATGACACTTTTCTGGACATGCGTGTTCTTCCAGCGTCAACGTTCATGCATCGCACTGTGACGTCATCGGAGCCAACAGCTATAAAAGAAGCCACGCAAGAATACAGCTTCAGTGGGCACGGCGGACTCGGATCGACCATGTTGCTAACGGAAACACCCTTCTTCGTACTGCAGGTTATCCTGGGTTCCGCTGCATTACGAACTGGACTCGTGTGGCCCCATGGCGCTTGCTGCTGCGATGGAAATCGGACCCTCATCGAAAACGCACACATCTTGCTGTCGTCACTTGGTGACACTTTTCTGGACATGCGTGTTCTTCCAGCGTCAACGTTCATGCATCGCACTGTGACGTCATCGGAGCCAACAGCTATAAAAGAAGCCACACAGGAATACAGCTTCTGTGGGCACGGCGGACTCGGATCGACCATGTTGCTAACGGAAACACTGTTCAACGTACTGCAGGTTATCCTGGGTTCCGCTGCATTACGAACAACTGGACTCGTGTGGCCCCATGGCGCTTGCTGCTGCGATGGAATTCGGACCCTCATCGGAAACGCACACATCTTGCTGTTGTCACTTGACGACACTTTTATGGACATGCGTGTTCTTCCAGCGTCAACGTTCATGCATCGCACTGTGACGTCATCGGAGCCAACAGCTATAAAAGAAGCCACGCAGGAATACAGCTTCAGTGGGCACGGCGGACTCGGATCGACCATGTTGCTAACGGCAACACCGTTCTTCGTACTGCAGGTTATCCTGGGTTCCGCTGCATTACGAACAACTGGACTCGTGTGGCCCCATGGCGCTTGCTGCTGCGATGGAAATCGGACCCTCATCGAAAACGCACACATCTTGCTGTCGTCACTTGATGACACTTTTCTGGGCATGCGTGTTCTTCCAGCGTCAACGTTCATGCATCGCACTGTGACGTCATCGGAGCCAACAGCTATAAAAGAAGCCACGCAGGAATACAGCTTCAGTGGGCACGGCGGACTCGGATCGACCATGTTGCTAACGGGAACACCGTTCTTCGTACTGCAGGTAATCCTGGGTTCCGCTGCATTACGAACAACTGGACTCGTGTGGCCCCATGGCGCTTGATGCTGCGATGGAAATCGGACCCTCATCGAAAACGCACACATCTTGCAGTCGTCACTTGATGACACTTCTCTGCACATGCGTGTTCTTCCAGCGTCAACGTTCATGCATCGCACTGTGACGTCATCGGAGCCAACAGCTATAAAAGAAGCCACGCAGGAATACAGCTTCAGTGGGCACGGCGGACTCAGATCGACCATGTTGCTAACGGGAACACAGTTCTTCGTACTGCAGGTTATCCTGGGTTCCGCGGCATTACGAACAACTGGACTCGTGTGGCCCCATGGCGCTTGATGCTGCGATGGAAATCGGACCCTCATCGAAAACGCACACATCTTGCTGTCGTCACTTGGTGACACTTTTCTGGACATGCGTGTTCTTCCAGCGTCAACGTTCATGCATCGCACTGTGACGTCATCGGAGCCAACAGCTATAAAAGAAGAAACGCAGGAATACAGCTTCAGTGGGCACGGCGTACTCGGATCGACCATGTTGCTAACGGAAACACCGTTCTTCGTACTGCAGGTTATCCTGGGTTCCGCTGCATTACGAACAACTGGACTCGTGTGGCCCCATGGCCCTTGCTGCTGCGATGGAAGTCGGACCCTCATCGAAAACGCACACATTTTGCTGTCGTCACTTGATGACACTTTTCTGGACATGCGTGTTCTTCCAGCGTCAACGTTCATGCATCACACTGTGACGTCATCGGAGCCAACAGCTATAAAAGAAGCCACGCAGGAATACAACTTCAGTGGGCACGGCGGACTCGGATCGACCATGTTGCTAACGGAAACACCGTTCTTCGTACTGCAGGTTATCCTGGGTTCCGCTGCATTACGAACAATTGGACTCGTGTGGCCCCATGGCGCTTGCTGCTGCGATGGAAATCGGACCCTCATCGAAAACGCACACATCTTGCTGTCGTCACTTGATGACACTTTTATGGACATGCGTGTTCTTCCAGCGTCAACGTTCATGCATCGCACTGTGACGTCATCGGAGCCAACAGCTATAAAAGAAGCCACGCAGGAATACAGCTTCAGTGGGCACGGCGGACTCGGATCGACCATGTTGCTAACGGCAACACCGTTCTTCGTACTGCAGGTTATCCTGGGTTCCGCTGCATTACGAACAACTGGTCTCGTGTGGCCCCATGGCGCTTGCTGCTGCGATGGAAATCGGACCCTCATCGAAAACGCACACATCTTGCTGTCGTCACTTGATGACACTTTTCTGGGCATGCGTGTTCTTCCAGCGTCAACGTTCATGCATCGCACTGTGACGTCATCGGAGCCAACAGCTATAAAAGAAGCCACGCAGGAATACAGCTTCAAGTGCACGGCGGACTCGGATCGACCATGTTGCTAACGGAAACACCCTTCTTCGTACTGCAGGTTATCCTGGGTTCCGCTGCATTACGAACAACTGGACTCGTGTGGCCCCATGGCGCTTGCTGCTGCGATGGAAATCGGACCCTCATCGAAAACGCACACACCTTGCTGTCGTCACTTGATGAAACATTTCTGGACATGCGTGTTCTTCCAGCGTCAACGTTCATGCATCGCGCTGTGACGTCATCGGAGCCAACAGCTATAAAAGAAGCCACGCAGGAATACAGCTTCAGTGGGCACGGCGGACTCGGATCGACCATGTTGCTAACGGGAACACCGTTCTTCGTACTGCAGGTTATCCTGGGTTCCGCTGCATTACGAAAAACTGGACTCGTGTGGCCCCATGGCGCTTGCTGCTGCGATGGAAATCGGACCCTCATCGAAAACGCACACATCTTGCTGTCGTCACTTGATGACACTTTTCTGGACATGCGTGTTCTTCCAGCGTCAAATTTCATGCATCGCGCTGTGACGTCATCGGAGCCAACAGCTATAAAAGAAGCCACGCAGGAATACAGCTTCAGTGGGCACGGCGGACTCGGATCGACCATGTTGCTAACGGGAACACCGTTCTTCGTACTGCAGGTTATCCTGGGTTCCGCTGCATTACGAACAACTGGACTCGTGTGGCCCTATGGCGCTTGCTGCTGCGATGGAAATCGGACCCTCATCGAAAACGCACACTTCTTGCTGTCGTCACTTGATGACACTTTTCTGGACATGCGTGTTCTTCGAGCGTCAACGTTCATGCATCGCACTGTGACGTCATCGGAGCCAACAGCTATAAAAGAAGCCACGCAGGAATACAGCTTCAGTGGGCACGGCGGACTCGGATCGACCATGTTGCTAACGGGAACACCGTTCTTCCTACTGCAGGTTACCCTGGGTTCCGCATGCATTACGAACAACTGGACTCGTGTGGCCCCATGGCGCTTGCTGCTGCGATAAAAATCGGACCCTCATCGAAAACGCACACATCTTGCTGTCGTCACTTGATGACACTTTTCTGGACATGCGTGTTCTTCCAGCATCAACGTTCATGCATCGCACTGTGACGTCATCGGAGCCAACAGCTATAAATAAGCCACGCAGGAATACAGCTTCAGTGGGCACGGCGGACTCGGATCGACCATGTTGCTAACGGAAACACCGTTCTTCGTAAAATACGTTTTTGGGCAAGTTGGTAACATTCTTGACTCATATTGCAGCGAAGAAGCACACACACACAGAGAAGGAACACGCAAAAAGCAGCGTTCGTCCGTGTTTTTTGCGTGTTCCTTCTCTGTGTGTGTGTGCTTCTTCGCTGCAATATGAGTCAAGACCGTTCTTCGTACTGCAGGTTATCCTGGGTTCCGCTGCATTACGAACAACTGGACTCGTGTGGCCCCATGGCGCTTCCTGCTGCGATGGAAATCGGACCCTCATTGAAAACGCACACATGTTGCTGTCGTCACTTGATGACACTTTTCTGGGCATGCGTGTTCTTCCAGCGTCAACGTCCATGCATCGCACTGTGACGTCATCAGAGCCAACAGCTATAAAAGAAGCCACGCAGGAATACAGCTTCAGTGGGGACAATGGACTCGGATCGACCATGTTGCTAACGGGAACACCGTTCTTCGTACTGCAGGTTATCCTGGGTTCCGCATGCATTACGAACAACTGGACTCGTGTGGCCCCATGGCGCTTGCTGCTGCGATAAAAATCGGACCCTCATCGAAAACGCACACATCTTGCTGTCGTCACTTGATGACACTTTTCTGGACATGCGTGTTCTTCCAGCATCAACGTTCATGCATCGCACTGTGACGTCATCGGAGCCAACAGCTATAAAAGAAGCCACGCAGGAATACAGCTTCAGTGGGCACGGCGGACTCGGATCGACCATGTTGCTAACGGAAACACCCTTCTTCGTACTGCAGGTTATCCTGGGTTCCGCTGCATTACGAACTGGACTCGTGTGGCCCCATGGCGCTTGCTGCTGCGATGGAAATCGGACCCTCATCGAAAACGCACACATCTTGCTGTCGTCATTTGATGACACCTTTCTGGACATGCGTGTTCTTCCAGCGTCAGCGTTCATGCATCGCACTGTGACGTCATCGGAGCCAGCAGCTATAAAAGAAGCCACGCAGGAATACAGCTTCAGTGGGCACGGCGGACTCTGATTGACCATGTTGCTAACGGGAACACCGTTCATCGTACTGCAGGTTATCCTGGGTTCCGCTGCATTACGAACAACTGGACTCGTGTGGCCCCATGGCGCTTGCTGCTGCGATAAAAATCGGACCCTCATCGAAAACGCACACATCTTGCTGTCGTCACTTGATGACACTTTTCTGGACATGCGTATTCTTCCAGCGTCAACGTTCATGCATCGCACTGTGACGTCATCGGAGCCAGCAGCTATAAAAGAATCCACGCAGGACTACAGCTTCAGTGGGCACGGCGGACTCGGATCGACCATGTTGCTAACGGAAACACCGTTCAACGTACTGCAGGTTATCCTGGGTTCCGCTGCATTACGAACAACTGGACTCGTGTGGCCCCATGGCGCTTGCTGCTGCGATGAAAATCTGACCCTCATCGAAAACGCACACATCTTGCCGTCGTCACTTGATGACACTTTTCTGGACATGCGTGTTCTTCCAGCGTCAACGTTCATGCATCGCGCTGTGACGTCATCGGAGCCAACAGCTATAAAAGAAGCCACGCAGGAATACAGCTTCAGTGGGCACGGCGGACTCGTATCGACCATGTTGCTAACGGCAACACCGTTCTTCGTACTGCAGGTTATCCTGGGTTCCGCGGCATTACGAACAACTGGACTCGTGTGGCCCCATGGCGCTTGCTGCTGCGTTGGAAATCGGACCCTCATCGAAAACGCACACATCTTGCTGTCGTCACTTGATGACACTTTTCTGGACATGCGTGTTTTTCCAGCGTCAACGTTCATGCATCGCACTGTGACGTCATCGGAGCCAACAGCTATAAAAGAAGCCACGCAGGAATACAGCTTCAGTGGGCACGGCGGACTCGGATCGACCATGTTGCTAACGGGAACACCGTTCTTCGTACTGCAGGTTATCCTGGGTTCCGCTGCATTACGAACAACTGGACTCGTGTGGCCCCATGGCGCTTGATGCTGCGATGGAAATCGGACCCTCATCGAAAACGCACACATCTTGCTGTCGTCACTTGATGACACTTTTCTGGACATGGGTGTTCTTCCAGCGTCAACGTTCATGCATCGCACTGTGACGTCATCGGAGCCAACAGCTATAAAAGAAGAAACGCAGGAATACAGCTTCAGTGGGCACGGCGGACTCTGATCGACCATGTGGTTAACGGAAACACCGTTCTTCGTACTGCAGCTTATCCTGGGTTCCGCTGCATTACGAACAACTGGACCCGTGTGGCCCCATGGCCCTTGCTGCGGCGATGGAAATCGGACCCTCATCGAAAACGCACACATTTTGCTGTCGTCACTTGATGACACTTTTCTGGACATGCGTGTTCTTCCAGCGTCAACGTTCATGCATCGCACTGTGACGTCATCGGAGCCTACAGCTATAAAAGAAGCCACGCAGGAATACAGCTTCAGTGGGCACGGCGGACTCGGATCGACCATGTTGCTAACGGAAACACCGTTCTTCGTACTGCAGGTTCCCCTGGGTTCCGCTGCATTACGAACAATTGGACTCTTGTGGCCCCATGGCGCTTGCTGCTGCGATGGAAATCGGACCCTCATCGAAAACGCACACATCTTGCTGTCGTCACTTGATGACACTTTTATGGACATGCGTGTTCTTCCAGCGTCAACGTTCATGCATCGCACTGTGACGTCATCGGAGCCAACAGCTATAAAAGAAGCCACGCAGGAATACAGCTTCAGTGGGCACGGCGGACTCGGATCGACCATGTTGCTAACGGAAACACTGTTCAACGTACTGCAGGTTATCCTGGGTTCCGCTGCATTACGAACAACTGAACTCGTGTGGCCCCATGGCGCTTGCTGCTGCGATGGAAATCGGACCCTCATCGAAAACGCACACATCTTGCCGTCGTCAATTGATGACACTTTTCTGGACATGCGTGTTCTTCCAGCGTCAACGTTCATGCATCGCGCTGTGACGTCATCGGAGCCAACAGCTACAAAAGAAGCCACGCAGGAATACAGCTTCAGTGGGCACGGCGGACTCGGATCGACCATGTTGCTAACGGAAACACCCTTCTTCGTACTGCAGGTTATCCTGGGTTCCGCTGCATTACGAACTGGACTCGTGTGGCCCCATGGCGCTTGCTGCTGCGATGGAAATCGGACCCTCATCGAAAACGCACACATCTTGCTGTCGTCACTTGATGACACTTTTCTGGACATGCGTGTTCTTCCAGCGTCACCGTTCATGTATCGCACTGTGACGTCATCGGAGCCAACAGCTATAAAAGAAGCCACGCAGGAATACAGCTTCAGTGGGCACGGCGGACTCGGATCGACCATGTTGCTAACGGAAACACTGTTCAACGCACTGCAGGTTATCCTGGGTTCCGCTGCATTACGAACAACTGGACTCGTGTGGCCCCATGGCGCTTGCTGCTGCGATGGAAATCGGACCATCATCGGAAACGCACACATCTTGCTGTCTTCACATGACGACACTTTTATGGACATGCGTGTTCTTCCAGCGTCAACGTTCATGCATCGCACTGTGACGTCATCGGAGCCAACAGCTATAAAAGAAGCCACGCAGGAATACAGCTTCAGTGGGCACGGCGGACTCGGATCGACCATGTTGCTAACGGCAACACCGTTCTTCGTACTGCAGGTTATCCTGGGTTCCGCTGCATTACGAACAACTGGACTCGTGTGGCCCCATGGCGCTTGCTGCTGCGATGGAAATCGGACCCTCATCGAAAACGCACACATCTTGCTGTCGTCACTTGACGACACTTTTCTGGGCATGCGTGTTCTTCCAGCGTCAACGTTCATGCATCGCACTGTGACGTCATCGGAGCCAACAGCTATAAAAGAAGCCACGCAGGAATACAGCTTCAGTGGGCACGGCGGACTCGGATCGACCATGTTGCTAACGGGAACACCGTTCTTCGTACTGCAGGTTATCCTGGGTTCCGCTGCATTACGAACAACTGGACTCGTGTGGCCCCATGGCGCTTGATGCTGCGATGGAAATCGGACCCTCATCGAAAACGCACACATCTTGCTGTCGTCACTTGATGACACTTTTCTGCACATGCGTGTTCTTCCAGCGTCAACGTTCATGCATCGCACTGTGACGTCATCGGAGCCAACAGCTATAAAAGAAGCCACGCAGGAATACAGCTTCAGTGGGCACGGCGGACTCGGATCGACCATGTTGCTAACGGGAACACCGTTCTTCGTACTGCAGGTTATCCTGGGTTCCGCGGCATTACGAACAACTGGAGTCGTGTGGCCCCATGGCGCTTGATGCTGCGATGGAAATCGGACCCTCATCGAAAACGCACACATCTTGCTGTCGTCACTTGGTGACACTTTTCTGGACATGCGTGTTCTTCCAGTGTCAACGTTCATGCATCGCACTGTGACGTCATCGGAGCCAACAGCTATAAAAGAAGAAACGCAGGAATACAGCTTCAGTGGGCACGGCGGACTCGGATCGACCATGTTGCTAACGGAAACACCGTTCTTCGTACTGCAGGTTATCCTGGGTTCCGCTGCATTACGAACAACTGGACTCGTGTGGCCCCATGGCCCTTGCTGCTGCGATGGAAATCGGACCCTCATCGAAAACGCACACATTTTGCTGTCGTCACTTGATGACACTTTTCTGGACATGCGTGTTCTTCCAGCGTCAACGTTCATGCATCGCACTGTGACGTCATCGGAGCCAACAGCTATAAAAGAAGCCACGCAGGAATACAGCTTCAGTGGGCACGGCGGACTCGGATCGACCATGTTGCTAACGGAAACACCGTTCTTCGTACTGCAGGTTATCCTGGGTTCCGCTGCATTACGAACAATTGGACTCGTGTGGCCCCATGGCGCTTGCTGCTGCGATGGAAATCGGACCCTCATCGAAAACGCACACATCTTGCTGTCGTCACTTGATGACACTTTTCTGGGCATGCGTGTTCTTCCAGCGTCAACGTTCATGCATCGCACTGTGACGTCATCGGAGCCAACAGCTATAAAAGAAGCCACGCAGGAATACAGCTTCAGTGGGCACGGCGGACTCGGATCGACCATGTTGCTAACGGAAACACCCTTCTTCGTACTGCAGGTTATCCTGGGTTCCGCTGCATTACGAACAACTGGACTCGTGTGGCCCCATGGCGCTTGCTGCTGCGATGGAAATCGGACCCTCATCGGAAACGCACACATCTTGCTGTCGTCACTTGATGACACTTTTATGGACATGCGTGTTCTTCCAGCGTCAACGTTCATGTATCGCACTGTGACGTCATCGGAGCCAACAGCTATAAAAGAAGCCACGCAGGAATACAGCTTCAGTGGGCACGGCGGACTCGGATCGACCATGTTGCTAACGGAAACACTGTTCAACGCACTGCAGGTTATCCTGGGTTCCGCTGCATTACGAACAACTGGACTCGTGTGGCCCCACGGCGCTTGCTGCTGCGATGGAAATCGGACCATCATCGGAAACGCACACATCTTGCTGTCTTCACATGACGACACTTTTATGGACATGCGTGTTCTTCCAGCGTCAACGTTCATGCATCGCACTGTGACGTCATCGGAGCCAACAGCTATAAAAGAAGCCACGCAGGAATACAGCTTCAGTGGGCACGGCGGACTCGGATCGACCATGTTGCTAACGGCAACACCGTTCTTCGTACTGCAGGTTATCCTGGGTTCCGCTGCATTACGAACAACTGGACTCGTGTGGCCCCATGGCGCTTGCTGCTGCGATGGAAATCGGACCCTCATCGAAAACGCACACATCTTGCTGTCGTCACTTGATGACACTTTTCTGGGCATGCGTGTTCTTCCAGCGTCAACGTTCATGCATCGCACTGTGACGTCATCGGAGCCAACAGCTATAAAAGAAGCCACGCAGGAATACAGCTTCAGTGGGCACGGCGGACTCGGATCGACCATGTTGCTAACGGGAACACCGTTCTTCGTACTGCAGGTTATCCTGGGTTCCGCTGCATTACGAACAACTGGACTCGTGTGGCCCCATGGCGCTTGATGCTGCGATGGAAATCGGACCCTCATCGAAAACGCACACATCTTGCTGTCGTCACTTGATGACACTTTTCTGCACATGCGTGTTCTTCCAGCGTCAACGTTCATGCATCGCACTGTGACGTCATCGGAGCCAACAGCTATAAAAGAAGCCACGCAGGAATACAGCTTCAGTGGGCACGGCGGACTCGGATCGACCATGTTGCTAACGGGAACACCGTTCTTCGTACTGCAGGTTATCCTGGGTTCCGCGGCATTACGAACAACTGGACTCGTGTGGCCCCATGGCGCTTGATGCTGCGATGGAAATCGGACCCTCATCGAAAACGCACACATCTTGCTGTCGTCACTTGGTGACACTTTTCTGGACATGCGTGTTCTTCCAGCGTCAACGTTCATGCATCGCACTGTGACGTCATCGGAGCCAACAGCTATAAAAGAAGAAACGCAGGAATACAGCTTCAGTGGGCACGGCGGACTCGGATCGACCATGTTGCTAACGGAAACACCGTTCTTCGTACTGCAGGTTATCCTGGGTTCCGCTGCATTACGAACAACTGGACTCGTGTGGCCCCATGGCCCTTGCTGCTGCGATGGAAATCGGACCCTCATCGAAAACGCACACATTTTGCTGTCGTCACTTGATGACACCTTTCTGGACATGCGTGTTCTTCCAGCGTCAACGTTCATGCATCGCACTGTGACGTCATCGGAGCCAACAGCTATAAAAGAAGAAACGCAGGAATACAGCTTCAGTGGGCACGGCGGACTCGGATCGACCATGTGGCTAACGGAAACACCGTTCTTCGTACTGCAGGTTATCCTGGGTTCCGCTGCATTACGAACAACTGGACCCGTGTGGCCCCATGGCCCTTGCTGCGGCGATGGAAATCGGACCCTCATCGAAAACGCACACATTTTGCTGTCGTCACTTGATGACACTTTTCTGGACATGCGTGTTTTTCCAGCGTCAACGTTCATGCATCGCACTGTGACGTCATCGGAGCCAACAGCTATAAAAGAAGCCACGCAGGAATACAGCTTCAGTGGGCACGGCGGACTCGGATCGACCATGTTGCTAACGGGAACACCGTTCTTCGTACTGCAGGTTATCCTGGGTTCCGCTGCATTACGAACAACTGGACTCGTGTGGCCCCATGGCGCTTGATGCTGCGATGGAAATCGGACCCTCATCGAAAACGCACACATCTTGCTGTCGTCACTTGATGACACTTTTCTGGACATGGGTGTTCTTCCAGCGTCAACGTTCATGCATCGCACTGTGACGTCATCGGAGCCAACAGCTATAAAAGAAGAAACGCAGGAATACAGCTTCAGTGGGCACGGCGGACTCTGATCGACCATGTGGTTAACGGAAACACCGTTCTTCGTACTGCAGCTTATCCTGGGTTCCGCTGCATTACGAACAACTGGACCCGTGTGGCCCCATGGCCCTTGCTGCGGCGATGGAAATCGGACCCTCATCGAAAACGCACACATTTTGCTGTCGTCACTTGATGACACTTTTCTGGACATGCGTGTTCTTCCAGCGTCAACGTTCATGCATCGCACTGTGACGTCATCGGAGCCTACAGCTATAAAAGAAGCCACGCAGGAATACAGCTTCAGTGGGCACGGCGGACTCGGATCGACCATGTCGCTAACGGAAACACCGTTCTTCGTACTGCAGGTTATCCTGGGTTCCGCTGCATTATGAACAATTGGACTCGTGTGGCCCCATGGCGCTTGCTGCTGCGATGGAAATCGGACCCTCATCGAAAACGCACACATCTTGCTGTCGTCACTTGATGACACTTTTCTGGGCATGCGTGTTCTTCCAGCGTCAACGTTCATGCATCGCACTGTGACGTCATCGGAGCCAACAGCTATAAAAGAAGCCACGCAGGAATACAGCTTCAGTGGGCACGGCGGACTCGGATCGACCATGTTGCTAACGGAAACACCCTTCTTCGTACTGCAGGTTCCCCTGGGTTCCGCTGCATTACGAACAACTGGACTCGTGTGGCCCCATGGCGCTTGCTGCTGCGATGGAAATCGGACCCTCATCGGAAACGCACACATTTGCTGTCGTCACTTGATGACACTTTTATGGACATGCGTGTTCTTCCAGCGTCAACGTTCATGCATCGCACTGTGACGTCATCGGAGCCAACAGCTATAAAAGAAGCCACGCAGGAATACAGCTTCAGTGGGCACGGCGGACTCGGATCGACCATGTTGCTAACGGAAACACTGTTCAACGTACTGCAGGTTATCCTGGGTTCCGCTGCATTACGAACAACTGAACTCGTGTGGCCCCATGGCGCTTGCTGCTGCGATGGAAATCGGACCCTCATCGAAAACGCACACATCTTGCCGTCGTCACTTGATGACACTTTTCTGGACATGCGTGTTCTTCCAGCGTCAACGTTCATGCATCGCGCTGTGACGTCATCGGAGCCAACAGCTACAAAAGAAGCCACGCAGGAATACAGCTTCAGTGGGCACGGCGGACTCGGATCGACCATGTTGCTAACGGAAACACCCTTCTTCGTACTGCAGATTATCCTGGGTTCCGCTGCATTACGAACAACTGGACTCGTGTGGCCCCATGGCGCTTGCTGCTGCGATGGAAATCGGACCCTCATCGAAAACGCACACATCTTGCTGTCGTCACTTGATGACACTTTTCTGCACATGCGTGTTCTTCCAGCGTCAACGTTCATGCATCGCACTGTGACGTCATCGGAGCCAACAGCTATAAAAGAAGCCACGCAGGAATACAGCTTCAGTGGGCACGGCGGACTCGGATCGACCATGTTGCTAACGGCAACACCGTTCTTCGTACTGCAGGTTATCCTGGGTTCCGCGGCATTACGAACAACTGGACTCGTGTGGCCCCATGGCGCTTGATGCTGCGATGGAAATCGGACCCTCATCGAAAACGCACACATCTTGCTGTCGTCACTTGGTGACACTTTTCTGGACATGCGTGTTCTTCCAGCGTCAACGTTCATGCATCGCACTGTGACGTCATCGGAGCCAACAGCTATAAAAGAAGAAACGCAGGAATACAGCTTCAGTGGGCACGGCGGACTCGGATCGACCATGTTGCTAACGGAAACACCGTTCTTCGTACTGCAGGTTATCCTGGGTTCCGCTGCATTACGAACAACTGGACTCGTGTGGCCCCATGGCCCTTGCTGCTGCGATGGAAATCGGACCCTCATCGAAAACGCACACATTTTGCTGTCGTCACTTGATGACACTTTTCTGGACATGCGTGTTCTTCCAGCGTCAACGTTCATGCATCGCACTGTGACGTCATCGGAGCCAACAGCTATAAAAGAAGAAACGCAGGAATACAGCTTCAGTGGGCACGGCGGACTCGGATCGACCATGTGGCTAACGGAAACACCGTTCTTCGTACTGCAGGCTATCCTGGGTTCCGCTGCATTACGAACAACTGGACCCGTGTGGCCCCATGGCCCTTGCTGCGGCGATGGAAATCGGACCCTCATTGAAAACGCACACATTTTGATGTCGTCACTTGATGACACTTTTCTGGACATGCGTGTTCTTCCAGCGTCAACGTTCATGCATCGCACTGTGACGTCATCGGAGCCAACAGCTATAAAAGAAGCCACGCAGGAATACAGCTTCAGTGGGCACGGCGGACTCGGATCGACCATGTTGCTAACGGAAACACCGTTCTTCGTACTGCAGGTTATCCTGGGTTCCGCTGCATTACGAACAATTGGACTCGTGTGGCCCCATGGCGCTTGCTGCTGCGATGGAAATCGGACCCTCATCGAAAACGCACACATCTTGCTGTCGTCACTTGATGACACTTTTCTGGGCATGCGTGTTCTTCCAGCGTCAACGTTCATGCATCGCACTGTGACGTCATCGGAGCCAACAGCTATAAAAGAAGCCACGCAGGAATACAGCTTCAGTGGGCACGGCGGACTCGGATCGACCATGTTGCTAACGGAAACACCCTTCTTCGTACTGCAGGTTATCCTGGGTTCCGCTGCATTACGAACAACTGGACTCGTGTGGCCCCATGGCGCTTGCTGCTGCGATGGAAATCGGACCCTCATCGGAAACGCACACATCTTGCTGTCGTCACTTGATGACACTTTTATGGACATGCGTGTTCTTCCAGCGTCAACGTTCATGCATCGCACTGTGACGTCATCGGAGCCAACAGCTATAAAAGAAGCCACGCAGGAATACAGCTTCAGTGGGCACGGCGGACTCGGATCGACCATGTTGCTAACGGAAACACCGTTCAACGTACTGCAGGTTATCCTGGGTTCCGCTGCATTACGAACAACTGAACTCGTGTGGCCCCATGGCGCTTGCTGCTGCGATGGAAATCGGACCCTCATCGAAAACGCACACATCTTGCCGTCGTCACTTGATGACACTTTTCTGGACATGCGTGTTCTTCCAGCGTCAACGTTCATGCATCGCGCTGTGACGTCATCGGAGCCAACAGCTACAAAAGAAGCCACGCAGGAATACAGCTTCAGTGGGCACGGCGGACTCGGATCGACCATGTTGCTAACGGAAACACCCTTCTTCGTACTGCAGATTATCCTGGGTTCCGCTGCATTACGAACAACTGGACTCGTGTGGCCCCATGGCGCTTGCTGCTGCGATGGAAATCGGACCCTCATCGGAAACGCACACATCTTGCTGTCGTCACTTGACGACACTTTTATGGACATTCGTGTTCTTCCAGCGTCACCGTTCATGTATCGCACTGTGACGTCATCGGAGCCAACAGCTATAAAAGAAGCCACGCAGGAATACAGCTTCAGTGGGCACGGCGGACTCGGATCGACCATGTTGCTAACGGAAACACTGTTCAACGCACTGCAGGTTATCCTGGGTTCCGCTGCATTACGAACAACTGGACTCGTGTGGCCCCACGGCGCTTGCTGCTGCGATGGAAATCGGACCATCATCGGAAACGCACACATCTTGCTGTCTTCACATGACGACACTTTTATGGACATGCGTGTTCTTCCAGCGTCAACGTTCATGCATCGCACTGTGACGTCATCGGAGCCAACAGCTATAAAAGAAGCCACGCAGGAATACAGCTTCAGTGGGCACGGCGGACTCGGATCGACCATGTTGCTAACGGCAACACCGTTCTTCGTACTGCAGGTTATCCTGGGTTCCGCTGCATTACGAACAACTGGACTCGTGTGGCCCCATGGCGCTTGCTGCTGCGATGGAAATCGGACCCTCATCGAAAACGCACACATCTTGCTGTCGTCACTTGATGACACTTTTCTGGGCATGCGTGTTCTTCCAGCGTCAACGTTCATGCATCGCACTGTGACGTCATCGGAGCCAACAGCTATAAAAGAAGCCACGCAGGAATACAGCTTCAGTGGGCACGGCGGACTCGGATCGACCATGTTGCTAACGGGAACACCGTTCTTCGTACTGCAGGTTATCCTGGGTTCCGCTGCATTACGAACAACTGGACTCGTGTGGCCCCATGGCGCTTGATGCTGCGATGGAAATCGGACCCTCATCGAAAACGCACACATCTTGCTGTCGTCACTTGATGACACTTTTCTGCACATGCGTGTTCTTCCAGCGTCAACGTTCATGCATCGCACTGTGACGTCATCGGAGCCAACAGCTATAAAAGAAGCCACGCAGGAATACAGCTTCAGTGGGCACGGCGGACTCGGATCGACCATGTTGCTAACGGGAACACCGTTCTTCGTACTGCAGGTTATCCTGGGTTCCGCGGCATTACGAACAACTGGACTCGTGTGGCCCCATGGCGCTTGATGCTGCGATGGAAATCGGACCCTCATCGAAAACGCACACATCTTGCTGTCGTCACTTGGTGACACTTTTCTGGACATGCGTGTTCTTCCAGCGTCAACGTTCATGCATCGCACTGTGACGTCATCGGAGCCAACAGCTATAAAAGAAGAAACGCAGGAATACAGCTTCAGTGGGCACGGCGGACTCGGATCGACCATGTTGCTAACGGAAACACCGTTCTTCGTACTGCAGGTTATCCTGGGTTCCGCTGCATTACGAACAACTGGACTCGTGTGGCCCCATGGCCCTTGCTGCTGCGATGGAAATCGGACCCTCATCGAAAACGCACACATTTTGCTGTCGTCACTTGATGACACCTTTCTGGACATGCGTGTTCTTCCAGCGTCAACGTTCATGCATCGCACTGTGACGTCATCGGAGCCAACAGCTATAAAAGAAGAAACGCAGGAATACAGCTTCAGTGGGCACGGCGGACTCGGATCGACCATGTGGCTAACGGAAACACCGTTCTTCGTACTGCAGGTTATCCTGGGTTCCGCTGCATTACGAACAACTGGACCCGTGTGGCCCCATGGCCCTTGCTGCGGCGATGGAAATCGGACCCTCATCGAAAACGCACACATTTTGCTGTCGTCACTTGATGACACTTTTCTGGGCATGCGTGTTCTTCCAGCGTCAACGTTCATGCATCGCACTGTGACGTCATCGGAGCCAACAGCTATAAAAGAAGCCACGCAGGAATACAGCTTCAGTGGGCACGGCGGACTCGGATCGACCATGTTGCTAACGGAAACACCCTTCTTCGTACTGCAGGTTCCCCTGGGTTCCGCTGCATTACGAACAACTGGACTCGTGTGGCCCCATGGCGCTTGCTGCTGCGATGGAAATCGGACCCTCATCGGAAACGCACACATTTGCTGTCGTCACTTGATGACACTTTTATGGACATGCGTGTTCTTCCAGCGTCAACGTTCATGCATCGCACTGTGACGTCATCGGAGCCAACAGCTATAAAAGAAGCCACGCAGGAATACAGCTTCAGTGGGCACGGCGGACTCGGATCGACCATGTTGCTAACGGAAACACTGTTCAACGTACTGCAGGTTATCCTGGGTTCCGCTGCATTACGAACAACTGAACTCGTGTGGCCCCATGGCGCTTGCTGCTGCGATGGAAATCGGACCCTCATCGAAAACGCACACATCTTGCCGTCGTCACTTGATGACACTTTTCTGGACATGCGTGTTCTTCCAGCGTCAACGTTCATGCATCGCGCTGTGACGTCATCGGAGCCAACAGCTACAAAAGAAGCCACGCAGGAATACAGCTTCAGTGGGCACGGCGGACTCGGATCGACCATGTTGCTAACGGAAACACCCTTCTTCGTACTGCAGATTATCCTGGGTTCCGCTGCATTACGAACAACTGGACTCGTGTGGCCCCATGGCGCTTGCTGCTGCGATGGAAATCGGACCCTCATCGAAAACGCACACATCTTGCTGTCGTCACTTGATGACACTTTTCTGCACATGCGTGTTCTTCCAGCGTCAACGTTCATGCATCGCACTGTGACGTCATCGGAGCCAACAGCTATAAAAGAAGCCACGCAGGAATACAGCTTCAGTGGGCACGGCGGACTCGGATCGACCATGTTGCTAACGGCAACACCGTTCTTCGTACTGCAGGTTATCCTGGGTTCCGCGGCATTACGAACAACTGGACTCGTGTGGCCCCATGGCGCTTGATGCTGCGATGGAAATCGGACCCTCATCGAAAACGCACACATCTTGCTGTCGTCACTTGGTGACACTTTTCTGGACATGCGTGTTCTTCCAGCGTCAACGTTCATGCATCGCACTGTGACGTCATCGGAGCCAACAGCTATAAAAGAAGAAACGCAGGAATACCGCTTCAGTGGGCGCGGCGGACTCGGATCGACCATGTTGCTAACGGAAACACCGTTCTTCGTACTGCAGGTTATCCTGGGTTCCGCTGCATTACGAACAACTGGACTCGTGTGGCCCCATGGCCCTTGCTGCTGCGATGGAAATCGGACCCTCATCGAAAACGCACACATTTTGCTGTCGTCACTTGATGACACTTTTCTGGACATGCGTGTTCTTCCAGCGTCAACGTTCATGCATCGCACTGTGACGTCATCGGAGCCAACAGCTATAAAAGAAGAAACGCAGGAATACAGCTTCAGTGGGCACGGCGGACTCGGATCGACCATGTGGCTAACGGAAACACCGTTCTTCGTACTGCAGGCTATCCTGGGTTCCGCTGCATTACGAACAACTGGACCCGTGTGGCCCCATGGCCCTTGCTGCGGCGATGGAAATCGGACCCTCATTGAAAACGCACACATTTTGATGTCGTCACTTGATGACACTTTTCTGGACATGCGTGTTCTTCCAGCGTCAACGTTCATGCATCGCACTGTGACGTCATCGGAGCCAACAGCTATAAAAGAAGCCACGCAGGAATACAGCTTCAGTGGGCACGGCGGACTCGGATCGACCATGTTGCTAACGGAAACACCGTTCTTCGTACTGCAGGTTATCCTGGGTTCCGCTGCATTACGAACAATTGGACTCGTGTGGCCCCATGGCGCTTGCTGCTGCGATGGAAATCGGACCCTCATCGAAAACGCACACATCTTGCTGTCGTCACTTGATGACACTTTTCTGGGCATGCGTGTTCTTCCAGCGTCAACGTTCATGCATCGCACTGTGACGTCATCGGAGCCAACAGCTATAAAAGAAGCCACGCAGGAATACAGCTTCAGTGGGCACGGCGGACTCGGATCGACCATGTTGCTAACGGAAACACCCTTCTTCGTACTGCAGGTTATCCTGGGTTCCGCTGCATTACGAACAACTGGACTCGTGTGGCCCCATGGCGCTTGCTGCTGCGATGGAAATCGGACCCTCATCGGAAACGCACACATCTTGCTGTCGTCACTTGATGACACTTTTATGGACATGCGTGTTCTTCCAGCGTCAACGTTCATGCATCGCACTGTGACGTCATCGGAGCCAACAGCTATAAAAGAAGCCACGCAGGAATACAGCTTCAGTGGGCACGGCGGACTCGGATCGACCATGTTGCTAACGGAAACACCGTTCAACGTACTGCAGGTTATCCTGGGTTCCGCTGCATTACGAACAACTGAACTCGTGTGGCCCCATGGCGCTTGCTGCTGCGATGGAAATCGGACCCTCATCGAAAACGCACACATCTTGCCGTCGTCACTTGATGACACTTTTCTGGACATGCGTGTTCTTCCAGCGTCAACGTTCATGCATCGCGCTGTGACGTCATCGGAGCCAACAGCTACAAAAGAAGCCACGCAGGAATACAGCTTCAGTGGGCACGGCGGACTCGGATCGACCATGTTGCTAACGGAAACACCCTTCTTCGTACTGCAGATTATCCTGGGTTCCGCTGCATTACGAACAACTGGACTCGTGTGGCCCCATGGCGCTTGCTGCTGCGATGGAAATCGGACCCTCATCGGAAACGCACACATCTTGCTGTCGTCACTTGACGACACTTTTATGGACATTCGTGTTCTTCCAGCGTCACCGTTCATGTATCGCACTGTGACGTCATCGGAGCCAACAGCTATAAAAGAAGCCACGCAGGAATACAGCTTCAGTGGGCACGGCGGACTCGGATCGACCATGTTGCTAACGAAAACACCCTTCTTCGTACTGCAGGTTATCCTGGGTTCCGCTGCATTACGAACAACTGGACTCGTGTGGCCCCATGGCGCTTGCTGCTGCGTTGGAAATCGGACCCTCATCGAAAACGCACACATCTTGCTGTCGTCACTTGATGAAACATTTCTGGACATGCGTGTTCTTCCAGCGTCAACGTTCATGCATCGCACTGTGACGTCATCGGAGCCAACAGCTATAAAAGAAGCCACGCAGGAATACAGCTTCAGTGGGCACGGCGGACTCGGATCGACCATGTTGCTAACGGGAACACCGTTCTTCGTACTGCAGGTTATCCTGGGTTCCGCTGCATTACGAACAACTGGACTCGTGTGGCCCCATGGCGCTTGATGCTGCGATGGAAATCGGACCCTCATCGAAAACGCACACATCTTGCTGTCGTCACTTGATGACACTTTTCTGGACATGCGTGTTTTTCCAGCGTCAACGTTCATGCATCGCACTGTGACGTCATCGGAGCCAACAGCTATAAAAGAAGCCACGCAGGAATACAGCTTCAGTGGGCACGGCGGACTCGGATCGACCATGTTGCTAACGGGAACACCGTTCCTCGTACTGCAGGTTATCCTGGGTTCCGCTGCATTACGAACAACTGGACTCGTGTGGCCCCATGGCGCTTGATGCTGCGATGGAAATCGGACCCTCATCGAAAACGCACACATCTTGCTGTCGTCACTTGATGACACTTTTCTGGACATGGGTGTTCTTCCAGCGTCAACGTTCATGCATCGCACTGTGACGTCATCGGAGCCAACAGCTATAAAAGAAGAAACGCAGGAATACAGCTTCAGTGGGCACGGCGGACTCTGATCGACCATGTGGTTAACGGAAACACCGTTCTTCGTACTGCAGCTTATCCTGGGTTCCGCTGCATTACGAACAACTGGACCCGTGTGGCCCCATGGCCCTTGCTGCGGCGATGGAAATCGGACCCTCATCGAAAACGCACACATTTTGCTGTCGTCACTTGATGACACTTTTCTGGACATGCGTGTTCTTCCAGCGTCAACGTTCATGCATCGCACTGTGACGTCATCGGAGCCTACAGCTATAAAAGAAGCCACGCAGGAATACAGCTTCAGTGGGCACGGCGGACTCGGATCGACCATGTCGCTAACGGAAACACCGTTCTTCGTACTGCAGGTTATCCTGGGTTCCGCTGCATTATGAACAATTGGACTCGTGTGGCCCCATGGCGCTTGCTGCTGCGATGGAAATCGGACCCTCATCGAAAACGCACACATCTTGCTGTCGTCACTTGATGACACTTTTCTGGGCATGCGTGTTCTTCCAGCGTCAACGTTCATGCATCGCACTGTGACGTCATCGGAGCCAACAGCTATAAAAGAAGCCACGCAGGAATACAGCTTCAGTGGGCACGGCGGACTCGGATCGACCATGTTGCTAACGGAAACACCCTTCTTCGTACTGCAGGTTCCCCTGGGTTCCGCTGCATTACGAACAACTGGACTCGTGTGGCCCCATGGCGCTTGCTGCTGCGATGGAAATCGGACCCTCATCGGAAACGCACACATTTGCTGTCGTCACTTGATGACACTTTTATGGACATGCGTGTTCTTCCAGCGTCAACGTTCATGCATCGCACTGTGACGTCATCGGAGCCAACAGCTATAAAAGAAGCCACGCAGGAATACAGCTTCAGTGGGCACGGCGGACTCGGATCGACCATGTTGCTAACGGAAACACTGTTCAACGTACTGCAGGTTATCCTGGGTTCCGCTGCATTACGAACAACTGAACTCGTGTGGCCCCATGGCGCTTGCTGCTGCGATGGAAATCGGACCCTCATCGAAAACGCACACATCTTGCCGTCGTCACTTGATGACACTTTTCTGGACATGCGTGTTCTTCCAGCGTCAACGTTCATGCATCGCGCTGTGACGTCATCGGAGCCAACAGCTACAAAAGAAGCCACGCAGGAATACAGCTTCAGTGGGCACGGCGGACTCGGATCGACCATGTTGCTAACGGAAACACCCTTCTTCGTACTGCAGATTATCCTGGGTTCCGCTGCATTACGAACAACTGGACTCGTGTGGCCCCATGGCGCTTGCTGCTGCGATGGAAATCGGACCCTCATCGAAAACGCACACATCTTGCTGTCGTCACTTGATGACACTTTTCTGGACATGCGTGTTCTTCCAGCGTCACCGTTCATGTATCGCACTGTGACGTCATCGGAGCCAACAGCTATAAAAGAAGCCACGCAGGAATACAGCTTCAGTGGGCACGGCGGACTCGGATCGACCATGTTGCTAACGGAAACACTGTTCAACGCACTGCAGGTTATCCTGGGTTCCGCTGCATTACGAACAACTGGACTCGTGTGGCCCCATGGCGCTTGCTGCTGCGATGGAAATCGGACCCTCATCGGAAACGCACACATCTTGCTGTCGTCACATGACGACACTTTTATGGACATGCGTGTTCTTCCAGCGTCAACGTTCATGCATCGCACTGTGACGTCATCGGAGCCAAAAGCTATAAAAGAAGCCACGCAGGAATACAGCTTCAGTGGGCACGGCGGACTCGGATCGACCATGTTGCTAACGGCAACACCGTTCTTCGTACTGCAGGTTATCCTGGGTTCCGCTGCATTACGAACAACTGGACTCGTGTGGCCCCATGGCGCTTGCTGCTGCGATGGAAATCGGACCCTCATCGAAAACGCACACATCTTGCTGTCGTCACTTGATGACACTTTTCTGGGCATGCGTGTTCTTCCAGCGTCAACGTTCATGCATCGCACTGTGACGTCATCGGAGCCAACAGCTATAAAAGAAGCCACGCAGGAATACAGCTTCAGTGGGCACGGCGGACTCGGATCGACCATGTTGCTAACGGGAACACCGTTCTTCGTACTGCAGGTTATCCTGGGTTCCGCTGCATTACGAACAACTGGACTCGTGTGGCCCCATGGCGCTTGATGCTGCGATGGAAATCGGACCCTCATCGAAAACGCACACATCTTGCTGTCGTCACTTGATGACACTTTTCTGCACATGCGTGTTCTTCCAGCGTCAACGTTCATGCATCGCACTGTGACGTCATCGGAGCCAACAGCTATAAAAGAAGCCACGCAGGAATACAGCTTCAGTGGGCACGGCGGACTCGGATCGACCATGTTGCTAACGGGAACACCGTTCTTCGTACTGCAGGTTATCCTGGGTTCCGCGGCATTAAGAACAACTGGACTCGTGTGGCCCCATGGCGCTTGATGCTGCGATGGAAATCGGACCCTCATCGAAAACGCACACATCTTGCTGTCGTCACTTGGTGACACTTTTCTGGACATGCGTGTTCTTCCAGCGTCAACGTTCATGCATCGCACTGTGACGTCATCGGAGCCAACAGCTATAAAAGAAGAAACGCAGGAATACAGCTTCAGTGGGCACGGCGGACTCGGATCGACCATGTTGCTAACGGAAACACCGTTCTTCGTACTGCAGGTTATCCTGGGTTCCGCTGCATTACGAACAACTGGACTCGTGTGGCCCCATGGCCCTTGCTGCGGCGATGGAAATCGGACCCTCATCGAAAACGCACACATTTTGCTGTCGTCACTTGATGACACTTTTCTGGACATGCGTGTTCTTCCAGCGTCAACGTTCATGCATCGCACTGTGACGTCATCGGAGCCTACAGCTATAAAAGAAGCCACGCAGGAATACAGCTTCAGTGGGCACGGCGGACTCGGATCGACCATGTCGCTAACGGAAACACCGTTCTTCGTACTGCAGGTTATCCTGGGTTCCGCTGCATTATGAACAATTGGACTCGTGTGGCCCCATGGCGCTTGCTGCTGCGATGGAAATCGGACCCTCATCGAAAACGCACACATCTTGCTGTCGTCACTTGATGACACTTTTCTGGGCATGCGTGTTCTTCCAGCGTCAACGTTCATGCATCGCACTGTGACGTCATCGGAGCCAACAGCTATAAAAGAAGCCACGCAGGAATACAGCTTCAGTGGGCACGGCGGACTCGGATCGACCATGTTGCTAACGGAAACACCCTTCTTCGTACTGCAGGTTCCCCTGGGTTCCGCTGCATTACGAACAACTGGACTCGTGTGGCCCCATGGCGCTTGCTGCTGCGATGGAAATCGGACCCTCATCGGAAACGCACACATTTGCTGTCGTCACTTGATGACACTTTTATGGACATGCGTGTTCTTCCAGCGTCAACGTTCATGCATCGCACTGTGACGTCATCGGAGCCAACAGCTATAAAAGAAGCCACGCAGGAATACAGCTTCAGTGGGCACGGCGGACTCGGATCGACCATGTTGCTAACGGAAACACTGTTCAACGTACTGCAGGTTATCCTGGGTTCCGCTGCATTACGAACAACTGAACTCGTGTGGCCCCATGGCGCTTGCTGCTGCGATGGAAATCGGACCCTCATCGAAAACGCACACATCTTGCCGTCGTCACTTGATGACACTTTTCTGGACATGCGTGTTCTTCCAGCGTCAACGTTCATGCATCGCGCTGTGACGTCATCGGAGCCAACAGCTACAAAAGAAGCCACGCAGGAATACAGCTTCAGTGGGCACGGCGGACTCGGATCGACCATGTTGCTAACGGAAACACCCTTCTTCGTACTGCAGATTATCCTGGGTTCCGCTGCATTACGAACAACTGGACTCGTGTGGCCCCATGGCGCTTGCTGCTGCGATGGAAATCGGACCCTCATGGAAAACGCACACATCTTGCTGTCGTCACTTGATGACACATTTCTGGACATGCGTGTCCTTCCAGCGTCACCGTTCATGTATCGCACTGTGACGTCTTCGGAGCCAACAGCTATAAAAGAAGCCACGCAGGAATACAGCTTCAGTGGGCACGGCGGACTCGGATCGACCATGTTGCTAACGGAAACACCCTTCTTCGTACTGCAGGTTATCCTGGGTTCCGCTGCATTACGAACTGGACTCGTGTGGCCCCATGGCGCTTGCTGCTGCGATGGAAATCGGACCCTCATCGAAAACGCACACATCTTGCTGTCGTCACTTGATGACACTTTTCTGGACATGCGTGTTCTTCCAGCGTCACCGTTCATGTATCGCACTGTGACGTCATCGGAGCCAACAGCTATAAAAGAAGCCACGCAGGAATACAGCTTCAGTGGGCACGGCGGACTCGGATCGACCATGTTGCTAACGGAAACACTGTTCAACGCACTGCAGGTTATCCTGGGTTCCGCTGCATTACGAACAACTGGACTCGTGTGGCCCCATGGCGCTTGCTGCTGCGATGGAAATCGGACCCTCATCGGAAACGCACACATCTTGCTGTCGTCACATGACGACACTTTTATGGACATGCGTGTTCTTCCAGCGTCAACGTTCATGCATCGCACTGTGACGTCATCGGAGCCAAAAGCTATAAAAGAAGCCACGCAGGAATACAGCTTCAGTGGGCACGGCGGACTCGGATCGACCATGTTGCTAACGGCAACACCGTTCTTCGTACTGCAGGTTATCCTGGGTTCCGCTGCATTACGAACAACTGGACTCGTGTGGCCCCATGGCGCTTGCTGCTGCGATGGAAATCGGACCCTCATCGAAAACGCACACATCTTTCTGTCGTCACTTGATGACACTTTTCTGGGCATGCGTGTTCTTCCAGCGTCAACGTTCATGCATCGCACTGTGACGTCATCGGAGCCAACAGCTATAAAAGAAGCCACGCAGGAATACAGCTTCAGTGGGCACGGCGGACTCGGATCGACCATGTTGCTAACGGTAACACCGTTCTTCGTACTGCAGGTTATCCTGGGTTCCGCCGCATTACGAACAACCGGACTCGTGTGGCCCCATGGCGCTTGATGCTGCGATGGAAATCGGACCCTCATCGAAAACGCACACATCTTGCTGTCGTCACTTGATGACACTTTTCTGCACATGCGTGTTCTTCCAGCGTCAACGTTCATGCATCGCACTGTGACGTCATCGGAGCCAACAGCTATAAAAGAAGCCACACAGGAATACAGCTTCAGTGGGCACGGCGGACTCGGATCGACCATGTTGCTAACGGGAACACCGTTCTTCGTACTGCAGGTTATCCTGGGTTCCGCGGCATTACGAACAACTGGACTCGTGTGGCCCCATGGCGCTTGATGCTGCGATGGAAATCGGACCCTCATCGAAAACGCACACATCTTGCTGTCGTCACTTGGTGACACTTTTCTGGACATGCGTGTTCTTCCAGCGTCAACGTTCATGCATCGCACTGTGACGTCATCGGAGCCAACAGCTATAAAAGTAGAAACGCAGGAATACAGCTTCAGTGGGCACGGCGGACTCGGATCGACCATGTTGCTAACGGAAACACCGTTCTTCGTACTGCAGGTTATCCTGGGTTCCGCTGCATTACGAACAACTGGACTCGTGTGGCCCCATGGCCCTTGCTGCTGCGATGGAAATCGGACCCTCATCGAAAACGCACACATTTTGCTGTCGTCACTTGATGACACTTTTCTGGACATGCGTGTTCTTCCAGCGTCAACGTTCATGCATCGCACTGTGACGTCATCGGAGCCAACAGCTATAAAAGAAGCCACGCAGGAATACAGCTTCAGTGGGCACGGCGGACTCGGATCGACCATGTTGCTAACGGAAACACCGTTCATCGTACTGCAGGTTATCCTGGGTTCCGCTGCATTACGAACAATTGGACTCGTGTGGCCCCATGGCGCTTGCTCCTGCGATGAAAATCGGACCCTCATCGGAAACGCACACATCTTGCTGTCGTCACTTGATGACACTTTTATGGACATGCGTGTTCTTCCAGCGTCAACGTTCATGCATCGCACTGTGACGTCATCGGAGCCAACAGCTATAAAAGAAGCCACGCAGGAATACAGCTTCAGTGGGCACGGCGGACTCGGATCGACCATGTTGCTAACGGCAACACCGTTCTTCGTACTGCAGGTTATCCTGGGTTCCGCTGCATTACGAACAACTGGACTCGTGTGGCCCCATGGCGCTTGCTGCTGCGATGGAAATCGGACCCTCATCGAAAACGCACACATCTTGCTGTCGTCACTTGATGACACTTTTCTGGGCATGCGTGTTCTTCCAGCGTCAACGTTCATGTATCGCACTGTGACGTCATCGGAGCCAACAGCTATAAAAGAAGCCACGCAGGAATACAGCTTCAGTGGGCACGGCGGACTCGGATCGACCATGTTGCTAACGGAAACACCCTTCTTTGTATTGCAGGTTATCGTGGGTTCCGCTGCATTACGAACAACTGGACTCGTGTGGCCCCATGGCGCTTGCTGCTGCGATGGAAATCGGACCCTCATCGAAAACGCACACATCTTGCTGTCGTCACTTGATGAAACATTTCTGGACATGCGTGTTCTTCCAGCGTCAACGATCATGCATCGCACTGTGACGTCATCGGAGCCAACAGCTATAAAAGAAGCCACGCAGGAATACAGCTTCAGTGGGCACGACGGACTCGAATCGACCATGTTGCTAACGGGAACACAGTTCTTCGTACTGCAGGTTATCCTGGGTTCTGCTGCATTACGAACAACTGGACTCCTGTGGCCCCATGGCGCTTGCTGCTTCGATAGAAATCGGACTTTCATCGAAAACGCACACATCTTGCTGTCGTCACTTGATGACACTTTTCTGGACATGCGTGTTCTTCCAGCGTCAACGTTCATGCATCGCGCTGTGACGTCATCGGAGCCAACAGCTACAAAAGAAGCCACGCAGGAATACAGCTTCAGTGGGCACGGCGGACTCGGATCGACCATGTTGCTAACGGAAACACCGTTCTTCGTACTGCAGGTTATCCTGGGTTCCGCTGCATTACGAACAACTGGACTCGTGTGGCCCCATGGCGCTTGCTGCTGCGATGGAAATCGGACCCTCATCGAAAACGCACACATCTTGCTGTCGTCACTTGATGACACTTTTCTGGGCATGCGTGTTCTTCCAGCGTCAACGTTCATGCATCGCACTGTAACGTCATCGGAGCCAACAGCTATAAAAGAAGCCACGCAGGAATACAGCTTCAGTGGGCACGGCGGACTCGGATCGACCATGTTGCTAACGGAAACACCCTTCTTCGTACTGCAGGTTATCCTGGGTTCCGCTGCATTACGAACAACTGGACTCGTGTGGCCCCATGGCGCTTGCTGCTGCGATGGAAATCGGACCCTCATCGAAAACGCACACATCTTGCTGTCGTCACTTGACACTTTTCTGGACATGCGTGTTCTTCCAGCGTCAACGTTCATGCATCGCACTGTGACGTCATCGGAGCCAACAGCTATAAAAGAAGCCACGCAGGAATACAGCTTCAGTGGGCACGGCGGACTCGGATCGACCATGTTGCTAACAGAAACACCGTTCTTCGTACTGCAGGTTATCCTGGGTTCCGCTGCATTACGAACAACTGGACTCGTGTGGCCCCATGGCGCTTGCTGCTGCGATGGAAATCGGACCCTCATCGAAAACGCACACATCTTGCTGTCGTCACTTGATGACACTTTTCTGGGCATGCGTGTTCTTCCAGCGTCAACGTTCATGCATCGCACTGTAACGTCATCGGAGCCAACAGCTATAAAAGAAGCCACGCAGGAATACAGCTTCAGTGGGCACGGCGGACTCGGATCGACCATGTTGCTAACGAAAACACCGTTCTTCGTACTGCAGGTTATCCTGGGTTCCGCTGCATTACGAACAACTGGACTCGTGTGGCCCCATGGCGCTGGCTGCTGCGATGTAAATCGGACCCTCATCGAAAACGCACACATCTTGCTGTCGTCACTTGACACTTTTCTGGACATGCGTGTTCTTCCAGCGTCAACGTTCATGCATCGCACTGTGACGTCATCGGAGCCAACAGCTATAAAAGAAGCCACGCAGGAATATAGCTTCAGTGGGCACGGCGGACTCCGATCGGCCATGTTGCTAACGGAAACACCGTTCTTCGTACTGCAGGTTATCCTGGGTTCCGCTGCATTACGAACAACTGGACTCGTGTGGCCCCATGGCGCTTGCTGCTGCGATGGAAATCGGACCCTCATCGAAAACGCACACATCTTGCTGTCGTCACTTGATGAAACTTTTCTGGGCATGCGTGTTCTTCCAGCGTCAACGTTCATGCATCGCACTGTGACGTCATCGGAGCCAACAGCTATAAAAGAAGCCACGCATTAATACAGCTTCAGTGGGCACGGCGGACTCGGATCGACCATGTTGCTAACGGAAACACCCTTCTTCGTACTGCAGGTTATCCTGGGTTCCGCTGCATTACGAACAACTGGACTCGTGTGGCCATATGGCGCTTGCTGCTGCGATGGAAATCGGACCCTCATCGAAAACGCACACATCTTGCTGTCGTCACTTGACACTTTTCTGGACATGCGTGTTCTTCCAGCGTCAACGTTCATGCATCGCACTGTGACGTCATCGGAGCCAACAGCTATAAAAGAAGCCACGCAGGAATACAGCTTCAGTGAGCACCTCGGACTCGGATCGACCATGTTGCTAACTGGAACACCGTTCTTCGTACCGCAGGTTATCCTGGGCTCCGCTGCATTAAGAACAACTGGACTCGTGTGGCCCCATGACGCTTGCTGCTGCGATGGAAATCGGACCCTCATCGAAAACGCACACATCTTGCTGTCGTCACTTGACACTTTTCTGGACATGCGTGTTCTTCCAGCGTCAACGTTCATGCATCGCGCTGTGACGTCATCGGAGCCAACAGCTATAAAAGAAGCCACGCAGGAATACAGCTTCAGTGGGCACGGCGGACTCGGATCGACCATGTTGCTAACGGGAACACCGTACTGCAGGTTATCCTGGGTTCCGCTGCTTTACGAACAACTGGACTCGTGAGGACCCATGGCGCTTGCTGCTGCGATGGAAATCGGACCCTCATCGAAAACGCAAAATCTTGCTGTCGTCACTTGATGACACTTTTTTGGACATGCGTGTCCTTCCAGCGTCAACGTTCATGCATCGCACTGTGACGTCATCGGAGCCAACAGCTATAAAAGAAGCCACGCAGGAATACAGCTTCAGTGGGCACGGCGGACTCGGATCGACCATATTGCTAACGGATAACACCGTTCTTCGTACTGCAGGTTATCCTGGGTTCCGCTGCATTACGAACAACTGGACTCATGTGGCTCCATGGCGCTTGCTGCTGCGATGAAAATCGGACTCTCATCGAAAACGCACACATCTTGCTGTCGTCACTTGATGACACTTTTCTGGACATGTGTGTTCTTCCAGCGTCAACGTCCATGCATCGCACTGTGGCGTCATCGGAGCCAACAGCTATAAAAGAAGCCACGCAGGAATACAGCTTCAGTGGGCACGGCGGAATCGGATCGACCATGTTGCTAACGGAAACACCGTTCTTTGTACTGCAGGTTATCCTGGGTTCCGCTGCATTACGAACAACTGGACTCATGTGGCTCCATGGCGCTTGCTGCTGCGATGAAAATCGGACTCTCATCGAAAACGCACACATCTTGCTGTCGTCACTTGATGACACTTTTCTGGACATGTGTGTTCTTCCAGCGTCAACGTTCATACATCGCGCTGTGACGTCATCGGAGCCAACAGCTACAAAAGAAGCCACGCAGGAATACAGCTTCAGTGGGCACGGCGGACTCGGATCGACCATGTTGCCAACGGGAACACCGTTCTTCGTACTGCAGGTTATCCTGGGTTCCGCTGCATTACGAACAACTGGACTCGTGTGGCCCCATGGCGCTTGCTGCTGCAATGGAAATCGGACCCTCATCGAAAACGCACACATCTTGCTGTCGTCACTTGATGACACTTTTCTGGACATGCGTGTTCTTCCAGCGTCAACGTTCATGCATCGCACTGTGACGTCATCGGAGCCAACAGCTATAAAAGAAGCCACGCAGGAATACAGCTTCAGTGGGCACGGCGGACTCGGATCGACCATGTTGCTAACGGAAACACCTTTCTTCGTACTGCAGGTTATCCTTGATTCCGCTGCATTACGAACAACTGGACTCGTGTGGCCCCATGGCGCTTGCTGCTGCGATGGAAATCGGACCCTCATCGAAAACGCACACATCTTGCTGTCGTCACTTGATGACACTTTTCTGGACATGCGTGTTCTTCCAGCGTCAACGTTCATGCATCGCACTGTGACGTCATCGGAGCCAACAGCTATAAAAGAAGCCACGCAGGAATACAGCTTCAGTGGGCACGGCGGACTCGGATCGACCATGTTGCTAACGGAAACACCGTTCTTCGTACTGCAGGTTATCCTGGGTTCCGCTGCATTACGAACAACTGGACTCGTGTGGCCCCATGGCGCTTGCTGCTGCGATGGAAATCGGACCCTCATCGAAAACGCACACATCTTGCTGTCGTCACTTGATGACACTTTTCTGGACATGCGTGTTCTTCCAGCGTCAACGTTCATGCATCGCGCTGTGACGTCATCGGAGCCAACAGCTATAAAAAAAGCCACGCAGGAATACAGCTTCAGTGGGTACGGCGGACTCGGATTGACCATGTTGCTAACGGAAACACCGTTCTTCGTACTGCAGGTTATCCTGGATTCCGCTGCATTACGAACAACTGGACTCGTGTGGCCCCATGGCGCTTGCTGCTGCGATGGAAATCGGACTCTCATCGAAAACGCACACATCTTGCTGTCGTCACTTGATGACACTTTTCTGGACATGCGTGTTCTTCCAGCGTCAACGTTCATGCATCGCGCTGTGACGTCATCGGAGCCAACAGCTACAAAAGAAGCCACGCAGGAATACAGCTTCAGTGGGCACGGCGGACTCGGATCGACCATGTTGCTAACGGGAACACCGTTCTTCGTACTGCAGGTTATCCTGGGTTCCGCTGCATTACGAACAACTGGACTCGTGTGGCCCCATCGCGCTTGCTGTTTCGATAGAAATCGGACCCTCATCGAAAACGCACACATCTTGCTGTCGTCACTTGATGACACTTTTCTGGACATGCGTGTTCTTCCAGCGTCAACGTTCATGCATCGCACTGTGACGTCATCGGAGCCAACAGCTATAAAAGAAGCCACGCAGGAATACAGCTTCAGTGGGCACGGCGGACTCGGATCGACCATGTTGCTAACGAAAACACCGTTCTTCGTAGTGCAGGTTATACTGGGTTCCGCTGCATTACGAACAACTGGACTCGTGTGGCCCCATGGCGCTTGCTGCTGCGATGGAAATCGGACCCTCATCGAAAACGCACACATCTTGCTGTCGTCACTTGATGACACTTTTCTGGACATGCGTGTTCTTCCAGCGTCAACGTTCATGCATCGCACTGTGACGTCATCGGAGCCAACAGCTATAAAAAAAGCCACGCAGGAATACAGCTTCAGTGGGCACGGCGGACACGGATTGACCATGTTGCTAACGGAAACACCGTTCTTCGTACTGCAGGTTATCCTGGATTCCGCTGCATTACGAACAACTGGACTCGTGTGGCCCCATGGCGCTTGCTGCTGCGATGGAAATCGGAACCTCATCGAAAACGCACACATCTTGCTGTCGTCACTTGATGACACTTTTCTGGACATGCGTGTTCTTCCTGCGTCAACGTTCATGCATCGCACTGTGACGTCATCGGAGCCAACAGCTATAAAAGAAGCCACGCAGGAATACAGCTTCAGTGGGCACGGCGGACTCGGATCGACCATGTTGCTAACGGAAACACCGTTCTTCGTACCGCAGGTTATCCTGGGTTCCGCTGCATTACGAACAACTGGACTCGTGTGGCCCCATGGCGCTTGCTGCTGCGATGGAAATCGGACCCTCATCGAAAACGCACACATCTTGCTGTCGTCACTTGATGACACTTTTCTGGACATGCGTGTTCTTCCAGCGTCAACGTTCATGCATCGCGCTGTGACGTCATCGGAGCCAACAGCTACAAAAGAAGCCACGCAGGAATACAGCTTCAGTGGGCACGGCGGACTCGGATCGACAATGTTGCTAACGGGAACACCGTTCTTCGTACTGCAGGTTATCCTGGGTTTCGCTGCATTATGAACAACTGGACTCGTGTGGCCCCATGGCGCTTGCTGCTGCGATGGAAATCAAACCCTCATCGAAAACGCACACATCTTGCTGTCGTCACTTGACACTTTTCTGGACATGCGTGTTCTTCCAGCGTCAACGTTCATGCATCGCACTGTGACGTCATCGGAGCCAGCAGCTATAAAAGAAGCCACGCAGGAATACAGCTTCAGTGGGCACGGCGGACTCGGATCGACCATGTTGCTAACGGAAACACCGTTCTTCGTACTGCAGGTTATCCTAGATGTCGCTGCATTACGAACAACTGGACTCGTGTGGCCCCATGGCGCTTGCTGCTGCGATGGAAATCGGACCCTCATCGAAAACGCACACATCTTGCTGTCGTCACTTGATGACACTTTTCTGGACATGCGTGTTCTTCCAGCGTCAACGTTCATGCATCGCACTGTGACGTCATCGGAGCCAACCGCTATAAAAGAAGCCACGCAGGAATACAGCTTCAGTGGGCACGGCGGACTCGGATCGACCATGTTGCTAACGGAAACACCGTTCTTCGTACTGCAGGTTATCCTGGGTTCCGCAGCATTACGAACAACTGGACTCGTGTGGCCCCATGGCGCTTGCTGCTGCGATGGAAATCGGACCCTCATCGAAAACGCACACATCTTCCTGTCGTCACTTGATGACACTTTTCTGGACATGCGTGTTCTTCCAGCGTCAACGTTCATGCATCGCGCTGTGACGTCATCGGAGCCAACAGCTATAAAAAAAGCCACGCAGGAATACAGCTTCAGTGGGCACGGCGGACACGGATTGACCATGTTGCTAACGGAAACACCGTTCTTCGTACTGCAGGTTATCCTGGATTCCGCTGCATTACGAACAACTGGACTCGTGTGGCCCCATGGCGCTTGCTGCTGCGATAGAAATCGGACTCTCATCGAAAACGCACACATCTTGCTGTCGTCACTTGATGACACTTTTCTGGACATGCGTGTTCTTCCAGCGTCAACGTTCATGCATCGCGCTGTGACGTCATCGGAGCCAACAGCTACAAAAGAAGCCACGCAGGAATACAGCTTCAGTGGGCACGGCGGACTCGGATCGACCATGTTGCTAACGGGAACACCGTTCTTCGTACTGCAGGTTATCCTGGGTTCCGCTGCATTACGAACAACTGGACTCGTGTGGCCCCATGGCGCTTGCTGTTTCGATAGAAATCGGACCCTCATCGAAAACGCACACATCTTGCTGTCGTCACTTGATGACACTTTTCTGGACATGCGTGTTCTTCCAGCGTCAACGTTCATGCATCGCACTGTGACGTCATCGGAGCCAACAGCTATAAAGGAAGCCACGCAGGAATACAGCTTCAGTGGGCACGGCGGACTCGGATCGACCATGTTGCTAACGGAAACACCGTTCTTCGTACGGCAGGTTATCCTGGGTTCCGCTGCATTACGAACAACTGGACTCGTGTGGCCATATGGCGCTTGCTGCTGCGATGGAAATCGGACCCTCATCGAAAACGCACACATCTTGCTGTCGTCACTTGACTCTTTTCTGGACATGCGCGTTCTTCCAGCGTCAACGTTCATGCATCGCACTGTGACGTAATCGGAGCCAACAGCTATAAAAGAAGCCACCACACAGGAATACAGTTTCAGTGGGCACCTCGGATTCGGATCGACCATGTTGCTAACGGGAACACCGTTCTTCGTACCGCAGGTTATCCTGGGTTCCGCTGCATTACGAACAACTGGGTGTGGCCCCATGATGCTTGCTGCTGCGATGGAAATGGGACCCTCATCGAAAACGCACACATCTTGCTGTCGTCACTTGACACTTTTCTGGACATGCGTGTTCTTCCAGCGTCAACGTTCATGCATCGCGCTGTGACGTCATCGGAGCCAACAGCTATAAAAGAAGCCACGCAGGAATACAGCTTCAGTGGGCACGGCGGACTCGGATCGACCATGTTGCTAACGGGAACACCGTTCTTCGTACTGCAGGTTATCCTGGGTTCCGCTGCTTTACAAACAACTGGACTCGTGAGGCCCCTTGGCGCTTGCTGCTGCGATGGAAATCGGACCCTCATCGAAAACGCAAAATCTTGCTGTCGTCACTTGATGACACTTTTTTGGACATGCGTGTCCTTCCAGCGTCAACGTTCATGCATCGCACTGTGACGTCATCGGAGCCAACAGCTATAAAAGAAGCCACGCAGGAATACAGCTTCAGTGGGCACGGCGGACTCGGATCGACCATGTTGCTAACGGATAACACCGTTCTTCGTACTGCAGGTTATCCTGGGTTCCGCTGCATTACGAACAACTGGACTCGTGTGGCCCCATGGCGCTTGCTGCTGCGATGGAAATCGGACCCTCATCGAAAACGCACACATCTTGCTGTCGTCGCTTGATGACACTTTTCTGGACATGCGTGTTCTTTTAGCGTCAACGTTCATGCATCGCACTGTGACGTCATCGGAGCCAACAGCTATAAAAGAAGCCACGCAGGAATACAGCTTCAGTGGGCACGGCGGACTCGGATCGACCATGTTGCTAACGGGAACACCGTTCTTCGTACTGCAGGGTGCCCTGGGTTCCGCTGCATTACGAACAACTGGACTCATGTGGCTCCATGGCGCTTGCTGCTGCGATGAAAATCGGACTCATCGAAAACGCACACATCTTGCTGTCGTCACTTATTGACACTTTTCTGGACATGTGTGTTCTTCCAGCGTCAACGTTCATGCATCGCGCTGTGACGTCATCGGAGCCAACAGCTACAAAAGAAGCCACGCAGGAATACAGCTTCAGTGGGCACGGCGGACTCGGATCGACCATGTTGCCAACGGGAACACCGTTCTTCGTACTGCAGGTTATCCTGGGTTCCGCTGCATTACGAACAACTGGACTCATGTGGCTCCATGGCGCTTGCTGCTGCGATGAAAATCGGACTCTCATCGAAAACGCACACATCCTGCTGTCGTCACTTGATGACACTTTTCTGGACATGTGTGTTCTTCCAGCGTCAACGTCCATGCATCGCACTGTGGCGTCATCGGAGCCAACAGCTATAAAAGAAGCCACGCAGGAATACAGCTTCTGTGGGCACGGCGGAATCGGATCGACCATGTTGCTAACGGAAACACCGTTCTTCGTACTGCAGGTTATCCTGGGTTCCGCTGCATTACGAACAACTGGACTCATGTGGCTCCATGGCGCTTGCTGCTGCGATGAAAATCGGACTCTCATCGAAAACGCACACATCTTGCTGTCGTCACTTGATGACACTTTTCTGGACATGTGTGTTCTTCCAGCGTCAACGTTCATGCATCGCGCTGTGACGTCATCGGAGCCAACAGCTACAAAAGAAGCCACGCAGGAATACAGCTTCAGTGGGCACGGCGGACTCGAATCGACCATGTTGCTAACGGAAACACCGTTCTTCGTACTGCAGGTTATCCTTGATTCCGCTGCATTACGAACAACTGGACTCGTGTGGCCCCATGGCGCTTGCTGCTGCGATGGAAATCGGACCCTCATCGAAAACGCACACATCTTGCTGTCGTCACTTGATGACACTTTTCTGGACATGCGTGTTCTTCCAGCGTCAACGTTCATGCATCGTGCTGTGACGTCATCGGAGCCAACAGCTATAAAAAAAGCCACGCAGGAATACAGCTTCAGTGGGTACGGCGGACTCGGATTGACCATGTTGCTAACGGAAACACCGTTCTTCGTACTGCAGGTTATCCTGGATTATGCTGCATTACGAACAACTGGACTCGTGTGGCCCCATGGCGCTTGCTCCTGCGATGGAAATCGGACTCTCATCGAAAACGCACACATCTTGCTGTCGTCACTTGATGACACCTTCCTGGACATGCGTGTTCTTCCAGCGTCAACGTTCATGCATCGCGCTGTGACGTCATCGGAGCCAACAGCTACAAAAGAAGCGACGCAGGAATACAGCTTCAGTGGGAACGGCGGACTCGGATCGACCATGTTGCTAACGGGAACACCGTTCTTCGTACTGCAGGTTATCCTGGGTTCCGCTGCATTACGAACAACTGGACTCGTGTGGCCCCATGACGCTTGCTGTTTCGATAGAAATCGGACCCTCATCGAAAACGCCCACACCTTGCTGTCGTCACTTGATGACACTTTTCTGGACATGCGTGTTCTTCCAGCGTCAACGTTCATGCATCGCACTGTGACGTCATCGGAGCCAAGAGCTATAAAAGAAGCCACGCAGGAATACAGCTTCAGTGGGCACGGCGGACTCGGATCGACCATGTTGCTAACGGAAACACCGTTCTTCGTACTGCAGGTTATCCTGGGTTCCGCTGCATTACGAACAACTGGACTCGTGTGGCCCCATGGCGCTTGCTGCTGCGATGGAAATCGGACCCTCATCGAAAACGCACACATCTTGCTGTCGTCACTTGATGACACTTTTCTGGACATGCGTGTTCTTCCAGCGTCAACGTTCATGCATCGCACTGTGACGTCATCGGAGCCAACAGCTATAAAAGAAGCCACGCAGGAATACAGCTTCCGTGGGCACAGCGTACTCGGATCGACCATGTTGCTAACGGAAACACCGTTTTTCGTACTCCGGGTTATCCTGGGTTCCGCTGCATTACGAACAACTGGACTCGTGTGGCCCCATGGCGCTTGCTGCTGCGATGGAAATCGGACCCTCATCGAAAACGCACACATCTTGCTGTCGTCACTTGATGACACTTTTCTGGACATGCGTGTTCTTCCTGCGTCAACGTTCAAGCATCGCACTGTGACGTCATCGGAGCCAACAGCTATAAAAGAAGCCACGCAGGAATACAGCTTCAGTGGGCACGGCGGACTCGGATCGACCATGTTGCTAACGGAAACACCGTTCTTCGTACTGCAAGTTATCCTGGGTTCCGCTGCATTACGAACAACTGGACTCGTGTGGCCCCATGGCGCTTGCTGCTGCGATGGAAATCGGACCCTCATCGAAAACGCACACATCTTGCTGTCGTCACTTGATGACACTTTTCTGGACATGCGTGTTCTTCCAGCGTCAACGTTCATGCATCGCACTGTGACGTCATCGGAGCCAACAGCTATAAAATAAACCACGCAGGAACACAGCTTCAGTGGGCACGGCGGACTCGGATCGACCATGTTGCTAACGGGAACACCGTTCTTCGTACTGAAGGTTATCCTGGGTTCCGCTGCATTACGAACAACTGGACTCGTGTGGCCCCATGGCGCTTGCTGCTGCGATGGAAATCGGACCCTCATCGAAAACGCACACATCTTGCTGCGTCACTTGATGACACTTTTCTGGACATGCGTATTCTTCCAGCGTCAACGTTTATGCATCGCACTGTGACGTCATCGGAGCCAACAGCTATAAAAGAAGCCACGCAGGAATACAGCTTCAGTGGGCACGGCGGACTCGGATCGACCATGTTGCTAACGGAAACACCCTTCTTCGTACTGCAGGTTATCCTGGGTTCCGCTGCACTACGAACAACTGGACTCGTGTGGCCCCATGGCGCTTGCTGCTGCGATGGAAATCGGACCCTCATCGAAAACGCACACATCTTGCTGTCGTCACTTGATGACACTTTTCTGGACATGCGTGTTCTTCCAGCGTCAACGTTCATGCATCGCACTGTGACGTCATCGGAGCCAACAGCTATAAAAGAAGCCACGCAGGAATACAGCTTCAGTGGGCACGGCGGACTCGGATCGACCATGTTGCTAACGGAAACACCGGTCTTCGTACTCCAGGTTATCCTGGGTTCCGCTGCATTACGAACAACTGGACTCGTGTGGCCCCATGGCGCTTGCTGCTGCGATGAAAATCGGACCCTCATCGAAAACGCACACATGTTGCGGTCGTCACTTGATGACACTTTTCTGGACATGCGTGTTCTTCCAGCGTCAACGTTCATGCATCGCGCTTTGACGTCATCGGAGCCAACAGCTATAAAAGAAGCCACGCAGAAATACAGCTTCAGTGGGCACGGCGGACTCGGATCGACCATGTTGCTAACGGAAACACCGTTCTTCGTACTGCAGGTTATCCTGGTTTCCGCTGCATTACGAACAACTGGACTCGTGTGGCCCCATGGCGCTTGCTGCTGCGATGGAAATCGGACCCTCATCGAAAACGCACACATCTTGCTGTCGTCACTTGATGACACTTTTCTGGACATGCGTGTTCTTCCAGCGTCAACGTTCATGCATCGCGCTGTGACGTCATCGGAGCCAACAGCTACAAAAGAAGCCACGCAGGAATACAGCTTCAGTGGGCACGGCGGACTCGGATCGACCATGTTGCTAACGGGAACACCGTTCTTCGTACTGCAGGTTATCCTGGGTTTCGCTGCATTACAAACAACTGGACTCGTGTGGCCCCATGGCGCTTGCTGCTGCGATGGAAATCAAACCCTCATCGAAAACGCACACATCTTGCTGTCGTCACTTGATGACACTTTTCTGGACATGCGTGTTCTTCCAGCGTCAACGTTCATGCATCGCACTGTGACGTCATCGGAGCCAGCAGCTATAAAAGAAGCCACGCAGGAATACAGCTTCAGTGGGCACGGCGGACTCGGATTGACCATGTTGCTAACGGAAACACCGCTCTTCGTACTGCAGGTTATCCTGGGTTCCGCTGCATTACGAACAACTGGACTCGTGTGGCCCCATGGCGCTTGCTGCTGCGATGGAAATCGGACCCTCATCGAAAACGCACACATCTTGCTGTCGTCACTTGACACTTTTCTGGACATGCGTGTTCTTCCAGCGTCAACGTTCATGCATCGCACTGTGGCGTCATCGGAGCCAACAGCTATAATAGAAGCCACGCAGGAATACAGCTTCAGTGGGCACGGCGGACTCGGATCGACCATGTTGCTAACGGGAACACAGTTCTTCGTACTGCAGGTTATCCTGGGTTCCGCTGCATTACGAACAACTGGACTCGTGTGGCCCCATGGCGCTTGCTGCTGCGATGGAAATCGGACCCTCATCGAAAACGCACACATCTTGCTGTCGTCACTTGATGACACTTTTCTGGACCTGCGTGTTCTTCTAGCGTCAACATTCATGCATCGCACTGTGACGTCATCGGAGCCAACAGCTATAAAAGAAGCCACGCAGGAATACAGCTTCAGTGGGCACGGCGGACTCAGATCGACCATTTTGCTAATGGAAACACCCTTCTTCGTACTGCAGGTTATCCTGGGTTCCGCTGCATTACGAACAACTGGACTCGTGTGGCCCCATGGCGCTTGCTGCTGCGATGGAAATCGGACCCTCATAGAAAACGCACACATCTTGCTGTCGTCACTTGATGACACTTTTCTGAACATGCGTGTTCTTCCAGCGTCAACGTTCATGCATCGCACTGTGACGTCATTGGAGCCAACAGCTATAAAAGAAGCCACGAAGGAATACAGCTTCAGTGGGCACGGCGGACTCGGATCGACCAAGTTGCTAACGGAAACACCGTTCTTGGTACTCCAGGCTTTCCTGGGTTCCGCTGCATTACGAACAACTGGACTCGTGTGGCCCCATGGCGCTTGCTGCTGCGATGGAAATCGGACCCTCATCGAAAACGCACACATCTTGCTGTCGTCACTTGATGACACTTTTCTGGACATGCGTGTTCTTCCAGCGTCAACGTTCATGCATCGCGCTGTGACGTCATCGGAGCCAACAGCTATAAAAGATGCCACGCAGGAATACCGCTTCAGTGGGCACGGCGGACTCGGATCGACCATGTTGCTAACGGATAACACCGTTCTTCGTACTGCAGGTTATCCTGGGTTCCGCTGCAATACGAACAACTGGACTCGTGTGGCCCCATGGCGCTTGCTGCTGCGATGGAAATCGGACCCTCATCGAAAACGCACACATCTTGCTGTCGTCGCTTGACACTTTTCTGGACATGCGTGTTCTTCCAGCGTCAACGTTCATGCATCGCACTGTGGCGTCATCGGAGCCAACAGCTATAAAAGAAGCCACGCAGGAATACAGCTTCAGTGGGCACGGCGGACTCGGATCGACCATGTTGCTAACGGGAACACAGTTCTTCGTACTGCAGGTTATCCTGGGTTCCGCTGCATTACGAACAACTGGACTCGTGTGGCCCCATGGCGCTTGCTGCTGCGATGGAAATCGGACCCTCATCGAAAACGCACACATCTTGCTGTCGTCACTTGATGACACTTTTCTGGACCTGCGTGTTCTTCCAGCGTCAACATTCATGCATCGCACTGTGACGTCATCGGAGCCAACAGCTATAAAAGAAGCCACGCAGGAATACAGCTTCAGTGGGCACGGCGGACTCAGATCGACCATGTTGCTAATGGAAACACCCTTCTTCGTACTCCAGGCTTTCCTGGGTTCCGCTGCATTACGAACAACTGGACTCGTGTGGCCCCATGGCGCTTGCTGCTGCGATGGAAATCGGACCCTCATCGAAAACGCACACATCTTGCTGTCGTCACTTGATGACACTTTTCTGGACATGCGTGTTCTTCCAGCGTCAACGTTCATGCATCGCGCTGTGACGTCATCGGAGCCAACAGCTATAAAAGATGCCACGCAGGAATACCGCTTCAGTGGGCACGGCGGACTCGGATCGACCATGTTGCTAACGGGAACACCGTTCTTCGTACTGCAGGTTATCCTGGGTTCCGCTGCATTACGAACAACTGGACTCGTGTGGCCCCATGGCGCTTGCTGCTGCGATGGAAATCGGACCCACATCGAAAACGCACACATCTTGCTGTCGTCACTTGACAATTTTCTGGACATGCGTGTTCTTCCAGCGTCAACGTCCATGCATCGCACTGTGACGTCATCGGAGCCAACAGCTATAAAAGAAGCCACGCAGGAATACAGCTTCAGTAGGCACGGCGGACTCGGATCGACCATGTTGCTAACGGAAACACCGTTCTTCGTACTGCAGGTTATCCTGGGTTCCGCTGCATTACGAACAACTGGACTCGTGTGGCCCCATGGCGCTTGCTGCTGCGATGGAAATCGGACCCTCATCGAAAACGCACACATCTTGCTGTCGTCACTTCATGACACGTTTCTGGACATGAGTGTTCTTCCAGCGTCAACGTTCATGCATCGCACTGTGACGTCATCGGAGCCAACAGCTATAAAAGAAGCCACGCAGGAATACAGCTTCAGTGGGCACTGCGGATTCGGACCGACCATGTTGCTAACGGGAACACCGTTCCTCGTACTGCAGGTTATCCTGGGTTCCGCTGCATAACGAACAACTGGACTCGTGTGGCCCAATGGCGCTTGCTGCTGCGATGGAAATCGGACCCTCATCGAAAACGCACACATCTTGCTGTCGTCACTTGATGACACTTTTCTGGACATGCGTGTTCTTCCAGCGTCAACGTTCATGCATCGCACTGTGACGTCATCGGAGCCAACAGCTATAAAAGAAGCCACGCAGGAATACAGCTTCAGTGGGCACGGCGGACACGGATCTACCATGTTGCTAACGGAAACACCGTTCTTCGAACCGCAGGTTATCCTGGGTTCCGCTGCATTACGAACAACTGGACTCGTGTGGCCCCATGGCGCTTGCTGCTGCGATGGAAATCGGAAACTCATCGAAAACGCACACATCTTGCTGTCGTCACTTGATTACACTTTTCTGGACATGCGTGTTCTTCCAGCGTCAACGTTCATGCATCGCACTGTGGCGTCATCGGAGCCAACAGCTATAAAAGAAGCCTCGCAGGAATACAGCTTCAGTGGGCACGGCGGACTCGGATCGACCATGTTGCTAACGGGAACACCGTTCTTCGTACTGCAGGTTATCCTGGGTTCCGCTGCATTACGAACAACTGGACCCGTGTGGCCCCATGGCGCTTGCTGCTGCGATGGAAATCGGACCCTCATCGAAAACGCACACATCTTGCTGTCGTCACTTGATGACACTTTTCTGGACCTGCGTGTTCTTCCAGCATCAACGTTCATGCATCGCACTGTGACGTCATCGGAGCCAACAGCTATAAAAGAAGCCATGCAGGAATACAGCTTCAGTGGGCACGGCGGACTCAGATCGACCATGTTGCTAACGGAAACACCCTTCTTCGTACTGCAGGTTATCCTGGGTTCCGCTGCATTACGAACAACTGGACTCGTGTGGCCCCATGGCGCTTGCTGCTGCGATGGAAATCGGACCCTCATCGAAAACGCACACATCTTGCTGTCGTCACTTGATGACACTTTTCTGAACATGCGTGTTCTTCCAGCGTCAACGTTCATGCATCGCACTGTGACGTCATCGGAGCCAACAGCTATAAAAGAAGCCACGCAGGAATACAGCTTCAGTGGGCACGGCGGACTCGGATCGACCATGTTGCTAACGGAAACACCGTTCTTCGTACTCCAGGCTTTCCTGGGTTCCGCTGCATTACGAACAACTGGACTCGTGTGGCCCCATGGCGCTTGCTGCTGCGATGGAAATCGGACCCTCATCGAAAACGCACACATCTTGCTGTCGTCACTTGACACTTTTCTGGACATGCGTGTTCTTCCAGCGTGAACGTTCATGCATCGCGCTGTGACGTCATCGGAGCCAACAGCTATAAAAGATGCCACGCAGGAATACCGCTTCAGTGGGCACGGCGGACTCGGATCGACCATGTTGCTAACGGGAACACAGTTCTTCGTACTGCAGGTTATCCTGGGTTCCGCTGCATTACGAACAACTGGACTCGTGTGGCCCCATGGCGCTTGCTGCTGCGATGGAAATCGGACCCTCATCGAAAACGCACACATCTTGCTGTCGTCACTTGACAATTTTCTGGACATGCGTGTTCTTTCAGCGTCAACGTTCATGCATCGCACTGGGACGTCATCGGAGCCAACAGCTATAAAAGAAGCCACGCAGGAATACAGCTTCAGAGGGCACGGCGGACTCGGATCGACCATGTTGCTAACGGAAACACCGTTCTTCGTACTGCAGGTTATCTTGGGTTCCGCTGCATTACGAACAACTGGACTCGTGTGGCCACATGGCGCTTGCTGCTGCGATGGAAATCGGACCCTCATCGAAAACGCACACATCTTGCTGTCGTCACTTCATGACACTTTTCTGGACATGAGTGTTCTTCCAGCATCAACGTTCATGCATCGCACTGTGATGTCATCGGAGCCAACAGATATAAAAGAAGCCACGCAGGAATACAGCTTCAGTGGGCACTGCGGACTCGGATCGACCATGTTGCTAACGGGAAAACCGTTCTTCGTACTTCAGGTTATCCTGGGTTCCGCTGCATTACGAACAACTGGACTCGTGTGGCCCAATGGCGCTTGCTGCTGCGATGGAAATCGGACCCTCATCGAAAACGCACACATCTTGCTGTCGTCACTTCATGACACTTTTCTGGACATGAGTGTTCTTCCAGCGTCAACGTTCATGCATCGCACTGTGTCGTCATCGGAGCCAACAGCTATAACAAAAGCCACGCAGGAATACAGCTTCAGTGGGCACTGCGGATTCGGATCGACCATGTTGCTAACGGGAACACCGTTCTTCGTACTGCAGGTTATCCTGGGTTCCGCTGCATTACGAACAACTGGACTCGTGTGGCCCAATGGCGCTTGCTGCTGCGATGGAAATCGGACCCTCATCGAAAACGCACACATCTTGCTGTCGTCACTTCATGACACTTTTCTGGACATGCGTGTTCTTCCAGCCTCAACGTTCATGCATCGCACTGTGACGTCATCGGAGCCAACAGCTATAAAAGAAGCCACGCAGGAATACAGCTTCAGTGGGCACGGCGGACTCGGATCTACCATGTTGCTAACGGAAACACCGTTCTTCGTACCGCAGGTTATCCTGGGTTCCGCTGCATTACGAACAACTGGACTCGTGTGGCCCCATGGCGCTTGCTGCTGCGATGGAAATCGGACCCTCATCGAAAACGCAAACATCTTGCTGTCGTCACTTCATGACACTTTTCTGGACATGCGTGTTCTTCCAGCGTCAACGTTCATGCATCGCACTGTGGCGTCATCGGAGCCAACAGCTATAAAAGAAGCCACGCAGGAATACAGCTTCAGTGGGCACGGCGGACTCGGATCGACCATGTTGCTAACGGGAACACCGTTCTTCGTACTGCAGGTTATCCTGGGTTCCGCTGCATTACGAACAACTGGATTCGTGTGGCCCCATGGCGCTTGCTGCTGCGATGGAAATCGGACCCTCATCGAAAACGCACACATCTTGCTGTCGTCACTTGATGACACTTTTCTGGACCTGCGTGTTCTTCCAGCGTCAACGTTCATGCGTCGCACTGTGACGTCATCGGAGCCAACAGCTATAAAAGAAGCCATGCAGGAATACAGCTTCAGTGGACACGGCGGACTCAGATCGACCATGTTGCTAACGGGAGCACAGTTCTTCGTACTGCAGGTTATCCTGGGTTCCGCTGCATTACGAACAACTGGACTCGTGTGGCCCCATGGCGCTTGCTGCTGCGATGGAAATCGGACCCTCATCGAAAACGCACACATCTTGCTGTCGTCACTTGATGACACTTTTCTGGACATGCGTGTTCTTCCAGTGTCAACGTTCATGCATCGCACTGTGGCGTCATCGGAGCCAACAGCTATAAAAGAAGCCACGCAGGAATACAGCTTCAGTGGGCACGGCGGACTCGGATCGACCATGTTGCTAACGGGAACACAGTTCTTCGTACTGCAGGTTATCCTGGGTTCCGCTGCATTACGAACAACTGGACTCGTGTGGCCCCATGGCGCTTGCTGCTGCGATGGAAATCGGACCCTCATCGAAAACGCACACATCTTGCTGTCGTCACTTGATGACACTTTTCTGGACCTGCGTGTTCTTCCAGCGTCAACATTCATGCATCGCACTGTGACGTCATCGGAGCCAACAGCTATAAAAGAAGCCACGCAGGAATACAGCTTCAGTGGGCACGGCGGACTCAGATCGACCATGTTGCTAACGGAAACACCCTTCTTCGTACTGCAGGTTATCCTGGGTTCCGCTGCATTACGAACAACTGGACTCGTGTGGCCCCATGGCGCTTGCTGCTGCGATGGAAATCGGACCCTCATCGAAAACGCACACATCTTGCTGTCGTCACTTGATGACACTTTTCTGAACATGCGTGTTCTTCCAGCGTCAACGTTCATGCATCGCACTGTGACGTCATTGGAGCCAACAGCTATAAAAGAAGCCACGCAGGAATACAGCTTCAGTGGGCACGGCGGACTCAGATCGACCATGTTGCTAACGGAAACACCCTTCTTCGTACTGCAGGTTATCCTGGGTTCCGCTGCATTACGAACAACTGGACTCGTGTGGCCCCATGGCGCTTGCTGCTGCGATGGAAATCGGACTCTCATCGAAAACGCACACATCTTGCTGTCGTCACTTGATGACACTTTTCTGAACATGCGTGTTCTTCCAGCGTCAACGTTCATACATCGCGCTGTGACGTCATCGGAGCCAGCAGCTATAAAAGATGCCACGCAGGAATACCGCTTCAGTGGGCACGGCGGACTCGGATCGACCATGTTGCTAACGGGAACACCGTTCTTCGTACTGCAGGTTATCCTGGGTTCCGCTGCATTACGAACAACTGGACTCGTGTGGCCCCATGGCGCTTGCTGCTGCGATGGAAATCGGACCCACATCGAAAACGCACACATCTTGCTGTCGTCACTTGACAATTTTCTGGACATGCGTGTTCTTCCAGCGTCAACGTTCATGCATCGCACTGTGACGTCATCGCAGCCAACAGCTATAAAAGAAGCCACGCAGGAATACAGCTTCAGTAGGCACGGCGGACTCGGATCGACCATGTTGCTAACGGAAACACCGTTCTTCGTACTGCAGGTTATCCTGGGTTCCGCTGCATTACGAACAACTGGACTCGTGTGGCCCAATGGCGCTTGCTGCTGCGATGGAAATCGGACCCTCATCGAAAACGCACACATCTTGCTGTCGTCACTTGATGACACTTTTCTGGACATGCGTGTTCTTCCAGCGTCAACGTTCATGCATCGCACTGTGACGTCATCGGAGCCAACAGCTATAAAAGAAGCCACGCAGGAATACAGCTTCAGTGGGCACGGCGGACTCGGATCGACCATGTTGCTAACGGGAACACAGTTCTTCGTACTGCAGGTTATCCTGGGTTCCGCTGCATTACGAACAACTGGACTCGTGTGGCCCCATGGCGCTTGCTGCTGCGATGGAAATCGGACCCTCATCGAAAACGCACACATCTTGCTGTCGTCACTTGATGACACTTTTCTGGACCTGCGTGTTCTTCCAGCGTCAACATTCATGCATCGCACTGTGACGTCATCGGAGCCAACAGCTATAAAAGAAGCCACGCAGGAATACAGCTTCAGTGGGCACGGCGGACTCAGATCGACCATGTTGCTAACGGAAACACCCTTCTTCGTACTGCAGGTTATCCTGGGTTCCGCTGCATTACGAACAACTGGACTCGTGTGGCCCCATGGCGCTTGCTGCTGCGATGGAAATCGGACCCTCATCGAAAACGCACACATCTTGCTGTCGTCACTTGATGACACTTTTCTGAACATGCGTGTTCTTCCAGCGTCAACGTTCATGCATCGCACTGTGACGTCATTGGAGCCAACAGCTATAAAAGAAGCCACGCAGGAATACAGCTTCAGTGGGCACGGCGGACTCAGATCGACCATGTTGCTAACGGAAACACCCTTCTTCGTACTGCAGGTTATCCTGGGTTCCGCTGCATTACGAACAACTGGACTCGTGTGGCCCCATGGCGCTTGCTGCTGCGATGGAAATCGGACTCTCATCGAAAACGCACACATCTTGCTGTCGTCACTTGATGACACTTTTCTGAACATGCGTGTTCTTCCAGCGTCAACGTTCATACATCGCGCTGTGACGTCATCGGAGCCAGCAGCTATAAAAGATGCCACGCAGGAATACCGCTTCAGTGGGCACTGCGGACTCGGATCGACCATGTTGCTAACGGTAACACCGTTCTCCGTACTGCAGGTTATCCTGGGTTCCGCTGCATTACGAACAACTGGACTCGTGTGGCCCCATGGCGCTTGCTGCTGCGATGGAAATCGGACCCTCATCGAAAACGCACACATCTTGCTGTCGTCACTTGATGACACTTTTCTGAACATGCGTGTTCTTCCAGCGTCAACGTTCATGCATCGCACTGTGACGTCATTGGAGCCAACAGCTATAAAAGAAGCCACGCAGGAATACAGCTTCAGTGGGCACGGCGGACTCGGATCGACCATGTTGCTAACGGAAACACCGTTCTTCGTACTCCAGGCTTTCCTGGGTTCCGCTGCATTACGAACAACTGGACTCGTGTGGCCCCATGGCGCTTGCTGCTGCGATGGAAATCGGACCCTCATCGAAAACGCACACATCTTGCTGTCGTCACTTGATGACAATTTTCTGGACATGCGTGTTCTTCCAGCGTCAACGTTCATGCATCGCACTGTGACGTCATCGGAGCCAACAGCTATAAAAGAAGCCACGCAGGAATACAGCTTCAGTGGGCACGGCGGACACGGATCTACCATGTTGCTAACGGAAACACCGTTCTTCGTACCGCAGGTTATCCTGGGTTCCGCTGCATTACGAACAACTGGACTCGTGTGGCCCCATGGCGCTTGCTGCTGCGATGGAAATCGGACCCTCATCGAAAACGCACACATCTTGCTGTCGTCACTTGATGACACTTTTCTGAACATGCGTGTTCTTCCAGCGTCAACGTTCATGCATCGCACTGTGACGTCATCGGAGCCAACAGCTATAAAAGAAGCCACGCAGGAATACAGCTTCAGTGGGCACGGCGGACTCGGATCGACAATGTTGCTAACGGAAACACCGTTCTTCGTACTCCAGGCTTTCCTGGGTTCCGCTGCATTACGAACAACTGGACTCGTGTGGCCCCATGGCGCTTGCTGCTGCGATGGAAATCGGACCCTCATCGAAAACGCACACATCTTGCTGTCGTCACTTGACACTTTTCTGGACATGCGTGTTCTTCCAGCGTCAACGTTCATGCATCGCGCTGTGACGTCATCGGAGCCAACAGCTATAAAAGAAGCCACGCACGAATACCGCTTCAGTGGGCACGGCGGACTCGGATCTACCATGTTGCTAACGGAAACACCGTTCTTCGTACCGCAGGTTATCCTGGGTTCCGCTGCATTACGAACAACTGGATTCGTGTGGCCCCATGGCGCTTGCTGCTGCGATGGAAATCGGACCCTCATCGAAAACGCACACATCTTGCTGTCGTCACTTGATGACACTTTTCTGGACCTGCGTGTTCTTCCAGCGTCAACATTCATGCATCGCACTGTGACGTCATCGGAGCCAACAGCTATAAAAGAAGCCACGCAGGAATACAGCTTCAGTGGGCACGGCGGACTCAGATCGACCATGTTGCTAACGGAAACACCCTTCTTCGTACTGCAGGTTATCCTGGGTTCCGCTGCATTACGAACAACTGGACTCGTGTGGCCCCATGGCGCTTGCTGCTGCGATGGAAATCGGACCCTCATCGAAAACGCACACATCTTGCTGTCGTCACTTGATGACACTTTTCTGAACATGCGTGTTCTTCCAGCGTCAACGTTCATGCATCGCACTGTGACGTCATTGGAGCCAACAGCTATAAAAGAAGCCACGCAGGAATACAGCTTCAGTGGGCACGGCGGACTCAGATCGACCATGTTGCTAACGGAAACACCCTTCTTCGTACTGCAGGTTATCCTGGGTTCCGCTGCATTACGAACAACTGGACTCGTGTGGCCCCATGGCGCTTGCTGCTGCGATGGAAATCGGACTCTCATCGAAAACGCACACATCTTGCTGTCGTCACTTGATGACACTTTTCTGAACATGCGTGTTCTTCCAGCGTCAACGTTCATACATCGCGCTGTGACGTCATCGGAGCCAGCAGCTATAAAAGATGCCACGCAGGAATACCGCTTCAGTGGGCACGGCGGACTCGGATCGACCATGTTGCTAACGGGAACACCGTTCTTCGTACTGCAGGTTATCCTGGGTTCCGCTGCATTACGAACAACTGGACTCGTGTGGCCCCATGGCGCTTGCTGCTGCGATGGAAATCGGACCCACATCGAAAACGCACACATCTTGCTGTCGTCACTTGACAATTTTCTGGACATGCGTGTTCTTCCAGCGTCAACGTTCATGCATCGCACTGTGACGTCATCGCAGCCAACAGCTATAAAAGAAGCCACGCAGGAATACAGCTTCAGTAGGCACGGCGGACTCGGATCGACCATGTTGCTAACGGAAACACCGTTCTTCGTACTGCAGGTTATCCTGGGTTCCGCTGCATTACGAACAACTGGACTCGTGTGGCCCAATGGCGCTTGCTGCTGCGATGGAAATCGGACCCTCATCGAAAACGCACACATCTTGCTGTCGTCACTTGATGACACTTTTCTGGACATGCGTGTTCTTCCAGCGTCAACGTTCATGCATCGCACTGTGACGTCATCGGAGCCAACAGCTATAAAAGAAGCCACGCAGGAATACAGCTTCAGTGGGCACGGCGGACTCGGATCGACCATGTTGCTAACGGGAACACAGTTCTTCGTACTGCAGGTTATCCTGGGTTCCGCTGCATTACGAACAACTGGACTCGTGTGGCCCCATGGCGCTTGCTGCTGCGATGGAAATCGGACCCTCATCGAAAACGCACACATCTTGCTGTCGTCACTTGATGACACTTTTCTGGACCTGCGTGTTCTTCCAGCGTCAACATTCATGCATCGCACTGTGACGTCATCGGAGCCAACAGCTATAAAAGAAGCCACGCAGGAATACAGCTTCAGTGGGCACGGCGGACTCAGATCGACCATGTTGCTAACGGAAACACCCTTCTTCGTACTGCAGGTTATCCTGGGTTCCGCTGCATTACGAACAACTGGACTCGTGTGGCCCCATGGCGCTTGCTGCTGCGATGGAAATCGGACCCTCATCGAAAACGCACACATCTTGCTGTCGTCACTTGATGACACTTTTCTGAACATGCGTGTTCTTCCAGCGTCAACGTTCATGCATCGCACTGTGACGTCATTGGAGCCAACAGCTATAAAAGAAGCCACGCAGGAATACAGCTTCAGTGGGCACGGCGGACTCAGATCGACCATGTTGCTAACGGAAACACCCTTCTTCGTACTGCAGGTTATCCTGGGTTCCGCTGCATTACGAACAACTGGACTCGTGTGGCCCCATGGCGCTTGCTGCTGCGATGGAAATCGGACTCTCATCGAAAACGCACACATCTTGCTGTCGTCACTTGATGACACTTTTCTGAACATGCGTGTTCTTCCAGCGTCAACGTTCATACATCGCGCTGTGACGTCATCGGAGCCAGCAGCTATAAAAGATGCCACGCAGGAATACCGCTTCAGTGGGCACTGCGGACTCGGATCGACCATGTTGCTAACGGTAACACCGTTCTCCGTACTGCAGGTTATCCTGGGTTCCGCTGCATTACGAACAACTGGACTCGTGTGGCCCCATGGCGCTTGCTGCTGCGATGGAAATCGGACCCTCATCGAAAACGCACACATCTTGCTGTCGTCACTTGATGACACTTTTCTGAACATGCGTGTTCTTCCAGCGTCAACGTTCATGCATCGCACTGTGACGTCATTGGAGCCAACAGCTATAAAAGAAGCCACGCAGGAATACAGCTTCAGTGGGCACGGCGGACTCGGATCGACCATGTTGCTAACGGAAACACCGTTCTTCGTACTCCAGGCTTTCCTGGGTTCCGCTGCATTACGAACAACTGGACTCGTGTGGCCCCATGGCGCTTGCTGCTGCGATGGAAATCGGACCCTCATCGAAAACGCACACATCTTGCTGTCGTCACTTGATGACAATTTTCTGGACATGCGTGTTCTTCCAGCGTCAACGTTCATGCATCGCACTGTGACGTCATCGGAGCCAACAGCTATAAAAGAAGCCACGCAGGAATACAGCTTCAGTGGGCACGGCGGACACGGATCTACCATGTTGCTAACGGAAACACCGTTCTTCGTACCGCAGGTTATCCTGGGTTCCGCTGCATTACGAACAACTGGACTCGTGTGGCCCCATGGCGCTTGCTGCTGCGATGGAAATCGGACCCTCATCGAAAACGCACACATCTTGCTGTCGTCACTTGATGACACTTTTCTGAACATGCGTGTTCTTCCAGCGTCAACGTTCATGCATCGCACTGTGACGTCATCGGAGCCAACAGCTATAAAAGAAGCCACGCAGGAATACAGCTTCAGTGGGCACGGCGGACTCGGATCGACAATGTTGCTAACGGAAACACCGTTCTTCGTACTCCAGGCTTTCCTGGGTTCCGCTGCATTACGAACAACTGGACTCGTGTGGCCCCATGGCGCTTGCTGCTGCGATGGAAATCGGACCCTCATCGAAAACGCACACATCTTGCTGTCGTCACTTGACACTTTTCTGGACATGCGTGTTCTTCCAGCGTCAACGTTCATGCATCGCGCTGTGACGTCATCGGAGCCAACAGCTATAAAAGAAGCCACGCACGAATACCGCTTCAGTGGGCACGGCGGACTCGGATCTACCATGTTGCTAACGGAAACACCGTTCTTCGTACCGCAGGTTATCCTGGGTTCCGCTGCATTACGAACAACTGGACTCGTGTGGCCCCATGGCGCTTGCTGCTGCGATGGAAATCGGACCCTCATCGAAAACGCACACATCTTGCTGTCGTCACTTGATGACACTTTTCTGAACATGCGTGTTCTTCCAGCGTCAACGTTCATGCATCGCACTGTGACGTCATCGGAGCCAACAGCTATAAAAGAAGCCACGCAGGAATACAGCTTCAGTGGGCACGGCGGACTCGGATCGACAATGTTGCTAACGGAAACACCGTTCTTCGTACTCCAGGCTTTCCTGGGTTCCGCTGCATTACGAACAACTGGACTCGTGTGGCCCCATGGCGCTTGCTGCTGCGATGGAAATCGGACCCTCATCGAAAACGCACACATCTTGCTGTCGTCACTTGACACTTTTCTGGACATGCGTGTTCTTCCAGCGTCAACGTTCATGCATCGCGCTGTGACGTCATCGGAGCCAACAGCTATAAAAGAAGCCACGCACGAATACCGCTTCAGTGGGCACGGCGGACTCGGATCGACCATGTTGCTAACGGGAACACAGTTCTTCGTACTGCAGGTTATCCTGGGTTCCGCTGCATTACGAACAACTGGACTCGTGTGGCCCCATGGCGCTTGCTGCTGCGATAGAAATCGGACCCTCATCGAAAACGCACACATCTTGCTGTCGTCACTTCATGACACTTTTCTGGACATGAGTGTTCTTCCAGCGTGAAAGTTCATGCATCGCACTGTGACGTCATCGGAGCCAACAGCTAAAAAAGAAGCCACGCAGGAATACAGCTTCAGTGGGCACTGCGGACTCGGATCGACCATGTTGCTAACGGGAACACCGTTCTTCGTACTGCAGGTTATCCTGGGTTCCGCTGCATTACGAACAACTGGACTCGTGTGGCCCAATGGCGCTTGCTGCTGCGATGGAAATCGGACCCTCATCGAATACGCACACACCTTGCTGTCGTCACTTGATGACACTTTTCTGGACCTGCGTGTTCTTCCAGCGTCAACATTCATGCATCGCACTGTGACGTCATCGGAGCCAACAGCTATAAAAGAAGCCACGCAGGAATACAGCTTCAGTGGGCACGGCGGACTCAGATCGACCATGTTGCTAACGGAAACACCCTTCTTCGTACTGCAGGTTATCCTGGGTTCCGCTGCATTACGAACAACTGTACTCGTGTGGCCCCATGGCGCTTGCTGCTGCGATGGAAATCGGACCCTCATCGAAAACGCACACATCTTGCTGTCGTCACTTGATGACACTTTTCTGAACATGCGTGTTCTTCCAGCGTCAACGTTCATGCATCGCACTGTGACGTCATTGGAGCCAACAGCTATAAAAGAAGCCACGCAGGAATACAGCTTCAGTGGGCACGGCGGACTCGGATCGACCATGTTGCTAACGGAAACACCGTTCTTCGTACTCCAGGCTTTCCTGGGTTCCGCTGCATTACGAACAACTGGACTCGTGTGGCCCCATGGCGCTTGCTGCTGCGATGGAAATCGGACCCTCATCGAAAACGCACACATCTTGCTGTCGTCACTTGATGACAATTTTCTGGACATGCGTGTTCTTCCAGCGTCAACGTTCATGCATCGCACTGTGGCGTCATCGGAGCCAACAGCTATAAAAGAAGCCACGCAGGAATACAGCTTCAGTGGGCACGGCGGACTCGGATCGACAATGTTGCTAACGGGAACACCGTTCTTCGTACTGCAGGTTATCCTGGGTTCCGCTGCATTACGAACAACTGGACTCGTGTGGCCCCATGGCGCTTGCTGCTGCGATGGAAATCGGACCCTCATCGAAAACGCACACATCTTGCTGTCGTCACTTGATGACACTTTTCTGAACCTGCGTGTTCTTCCAGCGTCAACGTTCATGCATCGCACTTTGACGTCATCGGAGCCAACAGCTATAAAAGAAGCCATGCAGGAATACAGCTTCAGTGGGCACGGCGGACTCAGATCGACCATGTTGCTAACGTAAACACCCTTCTTCGTACTGCAGGTTACCCTGGGTTCCGCTGCATTACGAACAACTGGACTCGTGTGGCCCCATGGCGCTTGCTGCTGCGATGGAAATCGGACCCTCATCGAAAACGCACACATCTTGCTGTCGTCACTTGATAACACTTTTCTGAACATGCGTGTTCTTCCACAGTCAACGTTCATGCATCGCACTGTGACGTCATCGGAGCCAACAGCTATAAAAGAAGCCACGCAGGAATACAGCTTCAGTGGGCACGGCGGACTCGGATCGACCATGTTGCTAACGGAAACACCGTTCTTCGTACTCCAGGCTTTCCTGGGTTCCGCTGCATTACGAACAACTGGACTCGTGTGGCCCCATGGCGCTTGCTGCTGCGATGGAAATCGGACCCTCATCGAAAACGCACAAATCTTGCTGTCGTCACTTGATGACACTTTTCTGGACATGCGTGTTCTTCCAGCTTCAACGTTCATGCATCGCGCTGTGACGTCATCGGAGCCAACAGCTATAAAAGATGCCACGCAGGAATACCGCTTCAGTGGGCACGGCGGACTCGGATCGACTATGTTGCTAACGGGAACACCGTTCTTCGTACTGCAGGTTATCCTGGGTTCCGCTCCATTACGAACAACTGGACTCGTGTGGCCCCATGGCGCTTGCTGCTGCGATGGAAATCGGACCCTCATCGAAAACGCACACATCTTGCTGTCGTCACTTGACAATTTTCTGGACATGCGTGTTCTTCCAGCGTCAACGTTCATGCATCGCACTGTGACGTCATCGGAGCCAACAGCTATAAAAGAAGCCACGCAGGAATACAGCTTCAGTGGGCACGGCGGACTCGGATCGACCATGTTGCTAACGGAAACACCGTTCTTCGTACTGCAGGTTATCCTGGCTTCCGCTGCATTACGAACAACTGGACTCGTGTGGCCCCATGGCGCTTGCTGCTGCGACGGAAATCGGACCCTCATCGAAAACGCACACATCTTGCTGTCGTCACTTGATGACACTTTTCTGGACATGCGTGTTCTTCCAGCGTCAACGTTCATGCATCGCGCGGTGACGTCATCGGAGCCAACAGCTACAAAAGAAGCTACGCAGGAATACAGCTTCAGTGGGCACGGCGGACTCGGATCGACCATGTTGCTAACGGGAACACCGTTCTTCGTACTGCAGGTTATCCTGGGTTCCGCTGCATTACGAACAACTGGACTCGTGTGGCCCCATGGCGCTTGCTGCTGCGATGGAAATCGGACCCTCATCGAAAACGCACACATCTTGCTGTCGTCACTTGATGACACTTTTCTGGACATGCGTGTTCTTCCAGCGTCAACGTTCATGCATCGCACTGTGGCGTCATCGGAGCCAACAGCTATAAAAGAAGCCACGCAGGAATACAGCTTCAGTGGGCACGGCGGACTCTGATCGACCATGTTGCTAACGGAAACACCGTTCTTCGTACTGCAGGTTATCCTGGGTTCCGCTACATTACGAACAACTGGACTCGTGTGGCCCCATGGCGCTTGCTGCTGCGATGGAAATCGGACCCTCATCGAAAACGCACACATCTTGCTGTCGTCACTTCATGACACTTTTCTGGACATGAGTGTTCTTCCAGCGTCAACGTTCATGCATCGCACTGTGACGTCATCGGATCCAACAGCTATAAAAGAAGCCACGCAGGAATACAGCTTCAGTGGGCACTGCGGACTCGGATCGACCATGTTGCTAACGGGAACACCGTTCTTCGTACTGCAGGTTATCCTGGGTTCCGCTGCATTACGAACAACTGGACTCGTGTGGCCCAATGGCGCTTGCTGCTGCGATGGAAATCGGACCCTCATCGAAAACGCACACATCTTGCTGTCGTCACTTGATGACACTTTTCTGGACATGCGTGTTCTTCCAGCGTCAACGTTCATGCATCGCACTGTGGCGTCATCGGAGCCAACAGCTATAAAAGAAGCCACGCAGGAATACAGCTTCAGTGGGCACGGCGGACTCGGATCGACCGTGTTGCTAACGGAAACACCGTTCTTCGTACTGCAGGTTATCCTGGGTTCCGCTACATTACGAACAACTGGACTCGTGTGGCCCCATGGCGCTTGCTGCTGCGATGGAAATCGGACCCTCATCGAAAACGCACACATCTTGCTGTCGTCACTTCATGACACTTTTCTGGACATGAGTGTTCTTCCAGCGTCAACGTTCATGCATCGCACTGTGACGTCATCGGATCCAACAGCTATAAAAGAAGCCACGCAGGAATACAGCTTCAGTGGGCACGGCGGACTCGGATCGACCATGTTGCTAACGGAAACACCGTTCTTCGTACCGCAGGTTATCCTGGGTTCCGCTGCATTACGAACAACTGGACTCGTGTGGCCCCATGGCGCTTGCTGCTGCGATGGAAATCGGACCCTCATCGAAAACGCACACATCTTGCTGTCGTCACTTGATGACACTTTTCTGGACATGCGTGTTCTTCCAGCGTCAACGTTCATGCATCGCAGTGTGACGTCATAGGAGCCAACCGCTATAAAAGAAGCCACGCAGGAATACAGCTTCAGTGGGCACGGCGGACTCGGATCGACCATGTTGCTAACGGGAACACTGTTCTTCGTACTGCAGGTTATCCAGGGTTCCGCTGCATTACGAACAACTGGACTAGTGTGGCCCCATGGCGCTTGCTGCTGCGATGGAAATCGGACCCTCATCGAAAACGCACACATCTTGCTGTCGTCACTTGATTACACTTTTCTGGACATGCGTGTTCTTCCAGCGTCAACGTTCATGCATCGCGCTGTGACGTCATCGGAGCCAACAGCTACAAAAGAAGCCACGCAGGAATACAGCTTCAGTGGGCACGGCGGACTCGGATCGACCATGTTGCTAACGGGAACACCTTTCTTCGTACTGCAGGTTATCCTGCGTCCCGCTGCATTACGAACAACTGGACTCGTGTGGCCCCATGGCGCTTGCTGCTGCGATGGAAATCGGACCCTCATCGAAAACGCACACATCTTGCTGTCGTCACTTGATTACACTTTTCTGGACCTGCGTGTTCTTCCAGCGTCAACGTTCATGCATCGCACAGTGACGTCATCGGAGCCAACAGCTATAAAAGAAGACACGCAGGAATACAGCTTCAGTGGGCACGGCGGACTCGGATCGACCATGTTGCTAACGGTAACACCGTTCTTCGTACTGCAGGTTATCCTGGGTCCCGCTGCATTACGAACAACTGGACTCGTGTGGCCCCATGGCGCTTGCTGCTGCGATGGAAATCGGACCCTCATCGAAAACGCACACATCTTGCTGTCGTCACTTGATGACACTTTTCTGAACATGCGTGTTCTTCCACAGTCAACGTTCATGCATCGCACTGTGACGTCATCGGAGCCAACAGCTATAAAAGAAGCCACGCAGGAATACAGCTTCAGTGGGCACGGCGGACTCGGATCGACCATGTTGCTAACGGAAACACCGTTCTTCGTACTCCAGGCTTTCCTGGGTTCCGCTGCATTACGAACAACTGGACTCGTGTGGCCCCATGGCGCTTGCTGCTGCGATGGAAATCGGACCCTCATCGAAAACGCACAAATCTTGCTGTCGTCACTTGATGACACTTTTCTGGACATGCGTGTTCTTCCAGCTTCAACGTTCATGCATCGCGCTGTGACGTCATCGGAGCCAACAGCTATAAAAGATGCCACGCAGGAATACCGCTTCAGTGGGCACGGCGGACTCGGATCGACCATGTTGCTAACGGGAACACCGTTCTTCGTACTGCAGGTTATCCTGGGTTCCGCTCCATTACGAACAACTGGACTCGTGTGGCCCCATGGCGCTTGCTGCTGCGATGGAAATCGGACCCTCATCGAAAACGCACACATCTTGCTGTCGTCACTTGACAATTTTCTGGACATGCGTGTTCTTCCAGCGTCAACGTTCATGCATCGCACTGTGACGTCATCGGAGCCAACAGCTATAAAAGAAGCCACGCAGGAATACAGCTTCAGTGGGCACGGCGGACTCGGATCGACCATGTTGCTAACGGAAACACCGTTCTTCGTACTGCAGGTTATCCTGGGTTCCGCTGCATTACGAACAACTGGACTCGTGTGGCCCCATGGCGCTTGCTGCTGCGACGGAAATCGGACCCTCATCGAAAACGCACACATCTTGCTGTCGTCACTTGATGACACTTTTCTGGACATGCGTGTTCTTCCAGCGTCAACGTTCATGCATCGCGCGGTGACGTCATCGGAGCCAACAGCTACAAAAGAAGCTACGCAGGAATACAGCTTCAGTGGGCACGGCGGACTCGGATCGACCATGTTGCTAACGGGAACACCGTTCTTCGTACTGCAGGTTATCCTGGGTTCCGCTGCATTACGAACAACTGGACTCGTGTGGCCCCATGGCGCTTGCTGCTGCGATGGAAATCGGACCCTCATCGAAAACGCACACATCTTGCTGTCGTCACTTGATGACACTTTTCTGGACATGCGTGTTCTTCCAGCGTCAACGTTCATGCATCGCACTGTGGCGTCATCGGAGCCAACAGCTATAAAAGAAGCCACGCAGGAATACAGCTTCAGTGGGCACGGCGGACTCGGATCGACCATGTTGCTAACGGAAACACCGTTCTTCGTACTGCAGGTTATCCTGGGTTCCGCTACATTACGAACAACTGGACTCGTGTGGCCCCATGGCGCTTGCTGCTGCGATGGAAATCGGACCCTCATCGAAAACGCACACATCTTGCTGTCGTCACTTCATGACACTTTTCTGGACATGAGTGTTCTTCCAGCGTCAACGTTCATGCATCGCACTGTGACGTCATCGGATCCAACAGCTATAAAAGAAGCGACGCAGGAATACAGCTTCACTGGGCACTGCGGACTCGGATCGACCATGTTGCTAACGGGAACACCGTTCTTCGTACTGCAGGTTATCCTGGGTTCCGCTGCATTACGAACAACTGGACTCGTGTGGCCCAATGGCGCTTGCTGCTGCGATGGAAATCGGACCCTCATCGAAAACGCACACATCTTGCTGTCGTCACTTGATGACACTTTTCTGGACATGCGTGTTCTTCCAGCGTCAACGTTCATGCATCGCACTGTGGCGTCATCGGAGCCAACAGCTATAAAAGAAGCCACGCAGGAATACAGCTTCAGTGGGCACGGCGGACTCGGATCGACCATGTTGCTAACGGAAACACCGTTCTTCGTACTGCAGGTTATCCTGGGTTCCGCTACATTACGAACAACTGGACTCGTGTGGCCCCATGGCGCTTGCTGCTGCGATGGAAATCGGACCCTCATCGAAAACGCACACATCTTGCTGTCGTCACTTCATGACACTTTTCTGGACATGAGTGTTCTTCCAGCGTCAACGTTCATGCATCGCACTGTGACGTCATCGGATCCAACAGCTATAAAAGAAGCCACGCAGGAATACAGCTTCAGTGGGCACGGCGGACTCGGATCGACCATGTTGCTAACGGAAACACCGTTCTTCGTACCGCAGGTTATCCTGGGTTCCGCTGCATTACGAACAACTGGACTCGTGTGGCCCCATGGCGCTTGCTGCTGCGATGGAAATCGGACCCTCATCGAAAACGCACACATCTTGCTGTCGTCACTTGATGACACTTTTCTGGACATGCGTGTTCTTCCAGCGTCAACGTTCATGCATCGCGCTGTGACGTCATCGGAGCCAACAGCTACAAAAGAAGCCACGCAGGAATACAGCTTCAGTGGGCACGGCGGACTCGGATCGACCATGTTGCTAACGGGAACACCTTTCTTCGTACTGCAGGTTATCCTGGGTCCCGCTGCATTACGAACAACTGGACTCGTGTGGCCCCATGGCGCTTGCTGCTGCGATGGAAATCGGACCCTCATCGAAAACGCACACATCTTGCTGTCGTCACTTGATGACACTTTTCTGGACCTGCGTGTTCTTCCAGCGTCAACGTTCATGCATCGCACAGTGACGTCATCGGAGCCAACAGCTATAAAAGAAGACACGCAGGAATACAGCTTCAGTGGGCACGGCGGACTCGGATCGACCATGTTGCTAACGGTAACACCGTTCTTCGTACTGCAGGTTATCCTGGGTCCCGCTGCATTACGAACAACTGGACTCGTGTGGCCCCATGGCGCTTGCTGCTGCGATGGAAATCGGACCCTCATCGAAAACGCACACATCTTGCTGTCGTCACTTGATGACACTTTTCTGGACCTGCGTGTTCTTCCAGTGTCAACGTTCATGCATCGCACAGTGACGTCATCGGAGCCAACAGCTATAAAAGAAGACACGCAGGAATACAGCTTCAGTGGGCACGGCGGACTCAGATCGACCATGTTGCTAACGGAAACACCCTTCTTCCTACTGCAGGTTATCCTGGGTTCCGCTGCATTACGAACAACTGGACTCGTGTGGCCCCATGGCGCTTGCTGCTGCGATGGAAATCGGACCCTCATCGAAAACGCACACACCTTGCTGTCGTCACTTGATGACGGTTTTCTGAACATGCGTGTTCTTCCAGCGTCAACGTTCATGCATCGCACTGTGACGTCATCGGAGCCAACAGCTATAAAAGAAGCCACGCAGGAATACAGCTTCAGTGGGCACGGCGGACTCGGATCGACCATGTTGCTAACGGAAACACCGTTCTTCGTACTCCAGGCTTTCCTGGGTTCCGCTGCATTACGAACAACTTGACTCGTGTGGCCCCATGGCGCTTGCTGCTGCGATGGAAATCGGACCCTCATCGAAAACGCACACATCTTGCTGTCGTCACTTGATGACACTTTTCTGGACATGCGTGATCTTCCAGCGTCAACGTTCATGCACCGCGCTGTGACGTCATCGGAGCCAACAGCTATAAAAGATGCCACGCAGGAATACCGCTTCATTGGGCACGGCGGACTCGGATCGACCATGTTGCTAACGGAAACACCGTTCTTCGTACTGCAGGTTATTCTGGGTTCCGCTGCATTACGAACAACAGGAGTCGTGTAGCCCCATGGCGCTTGCTGCTGCGATGGAAATCGGACCCTCATCGAAAACGCCCACATCTTGCTGTCGTCACTTCATGACACTTTTCTGGACATGCGTGTTCTTCCAGCGTCAACGTTCATGCATCGCACTGTAACGTCATCGGAGACAACAGCTATAAAAGAAGCCACGCAGTAATACAGCTTCAGTGGGCACTGCGGACACGGATCGACCACGTTGCTAACGGAAACACCGTTTTTCGTACTGCAGGTTATTCTGGGTTCCGCTGCATTACGAACAACTGCACTCGTGTGGCCCCATGGCGCTTGCTGCTGCGATAAAAATCGGACCCCCATCGAAAACGCACACATCTTGCTGTCGTCACTTGATGACACTTTTCTGGACATGCGTGTTCTTCCAGCGTCAACGTTCATGCATCGCACTGTGACGTCATCGGAGCCAACAGCTATAAAGAAGCCACGCAGGAATACAGCTTCAGTGGGCACGGCGGACTCGGATCGACCATGTTGCTAACGGAAACACCGTTCTTCGTACCGCAGGTTATCCTGGGTTCCGCTGCATTACGAACAACTGGACTCGTGTGGCCCCATGGCGATTGCTGCTGCGATGGAAATCGGACCCTCATCGAAAACGCACACATCTTGCTGTCGTCACTTGATGACACTTTTCTGGACATGCGTGTTCTTCCAGCGTCAACGTTCATGCATCGCGCTGTGACGTCATCGGAGCCAACAGCTATAAAAGAAGCCACGCAGGAATACAGCTTCAGTGGGCACGGCGGACTCGGATCGACCATGTTGCTAACGGGAACACCGTTCTTCGTACTGCAGGTTATCCTGGGTTCCGCTGCATTACGAACAACTGGACTCGTGAGGCCCCATGGCGCTTGCTGCTGCGATGGAAATCGGGCCCTCATCGAAAACGCACACATCTTGCTGTCGTCACTTGATGACACTTTTCTGGACATGCGTGTCCTTCCAGCGTCAACGTTCATGCATCGCACTGTGACGTCATCGGAGCCAACAGCTATAAAAGAAGCCACGCAGGAATACAGCTTCAGTGGGCACGGCGGACTCGGTTCGACCATGTTGCTAACGGATAACACCGTTCTTCGTACTGCAGGTTATCCTGGGTTCCGCTGCATTACGAACAACTGGACTCGTGTGGCCCCATGGCGCTTGCTGCTGCGATGGAAATCGGACCCTCATCGAAAACGCACACATCTTGCTGTCGTCACTTGATGACACTTTTCTGGACATGCGTGTTCTTCCAGCGTCAACGTTCATGCATCGCACTGTGACGTCATCGGAGCCAACAGCTATAAAAGAAGCCACGCAGGAATACAGCTTCAGTGGGCACAGCGGACTCGGATCGACCATGTTGCTAACGGGAACACCGTTCTTCGTACTGCAGGTTATCCTGGGTTCCGCTGCATTACGAACAACTGGACTCGTGTGGCCCCATGGCGCTTGCTGCTGCGATGGAAATCGGACCCTCATCGAAAACGCACACATCTTGCTGTCGTCACTTGACACTTTTCTGGACATGCGTGTTCTTCCAGCGTCAACGTTCATGCATCGCGCTGTGACGTCATCGGAGCCAACAGCTATAAAAGAAGCCACGCAGGAATACAGCTTCAGTGGGCACGGCGGACTTGGATCGACCATGTTGCTAACGGGAACACCGTTCTTCGTACCGCAGGTTATCCTGGGTTCCGCTGCATTACGAACAACTGGACTCGTGAGGCCCCATGGCGCTTGCTGCTGCGATGGAAATCGGACCCTCATCGAAAACGCACACATCTTGCTGTCGTCACTTGATGACACTTTTCTGGACGTGCGTGTTCTTCCAGCGTCAACGTTCATGCATCGCGCTGTGACGTCATCGGAGCCAACAGCTACAAAAGAAGCCACGCAGGAATACAGCTTCAGTGGGCACGGCGGACTCGGATCGACCATGTTGCTAACGGAAACACCGTTCTTCGTACTGCAGGTTATCCTGGGTTCCGCTACATTACGAACAACTGGACTCGTGTGGCCCCATGGCGCTTGCTGCTGCGATGGAAATCGGACCCTCATCGAAAACGCACACATCTTGCTGTCGTCACTTCATGACACTTTTCTGGACATGAGTGTTCTTCCAGCGTCAACGTTCATGCATCGCACTGTGACGTCATCGGATCCAACAGCTATAAAAGAAGCCACGCAGGAAAACAGCTTCAGTGGGCACTGCGGACTCGGATCGACCATGTTGCTAACGGGAACACCGTTCTTCGTACTGCAGGTTATCCTGTGTTCCGCTGCATTACGAACAACTGGACTCGTGTGGCCCAATGGCGCTTGCTGCTGCGATGGAAATCGGACCCTCATCGAAAACGCACACATCTTGCTGTCGTCACTTGATGACACTTTTCTGGACATGCGTGTTCTTCCAGCGTCAACGTTCATGCATCGCACTGTGACGTCATCGGAGCCAACAGCTATAAAAGAAGCCACGCAGGAATACAGCTTCAGTGGGCACGGCGGACTCGGATCGACCATGTTGCTAACGGAAACACCGTTCTTCGTACCGCAGGTTATCCTGGGTTCCGCTGCATTACGAACAACTGGACTCGTGTGGCCCCATGGCGCTTGCTGCTGCGATGGAAATCGGACCCTCATCGAAAACGCACACATCTTGCTGTCGTCACTTGATGACACTTTTCTGGACATGCGTGTTCTTCCAGCGTCAACGTTCATGCATCGCAGTGTGACGTCATAGGAGCCAACAGCTATAAAAGAAGCCACGCAGGAATACAGCTTCAGTGGGCACGGCGGACTCGGATCGACCATGTTGCTAACGGGAACACTGTTCTTCGTACTGCAGGTTATCCAGGGTTCCGCTGCATTACGAACAACTGGACTAGTGTGGCCCCATGGCGCTTGCTGCTGCGATGGAAATCGGACCCTCATCGAAAACGCACACATCTTGCTGTCGTCACTTGATTACACTTTTCTGGACATGCGTGTTCTTCCAGCGTCAACGTTCATGCATCGCGCTGTGACGTCATCGGAGCCAACAGCTACAAAAGAAGCCACGCAGGAATACAGCTTCAGTGGGCACGGCGGACTCGGATCGACCATGTTGCTAACGGGAACACCTTTCTTCGTACTGCAGGTTATCCTGGGTCCCGCTGCATTACGAACAACTGGACTCGTGTGGCCCCATGGCGCTTGCTGCTGCAATGGAAATCGGACCCTCATCGAAAACGCACACATCTTGCTGTCGTCACTTGATGACACTTTTCTGGACCTGCGTGTTCTTCCAGCGTCAACGTTCATGCATCGCACAGTGACGTCATCGGAGCCAACAGCTATAAAAGAAGACACGCAGGAATACAGCTTCAGTGGGCACGGCGGACTCGGATCGACCATGTTGCTAACGGTAACACCGTTCTTCGTACTGCAGGTTATCCTGGGTCCCGCTGCATTACGAACAACTGGACTCGTGTGGCCCCATGGCGCTTGCTGCTGCGATGGAAATCGGACCCTCATCGAAAACGCACACATCTTGCTGTCGTCACTTGATGACGCTTTTCTGAACATGCGTGTTCTTCCAGCGTCAACGTTCATGCATCGCACTGTGACGTCATCGGAGCCAACAGCTATAAAAGAAGCCACGCAGGAATACAGCTTCAGTGGGCACGGCGGACTCGGATCGACCATGTTGCTAACGGAAACACCGTTCTTCGTACTCCAGGCTTTCCTGGGTTCCGCTGCATTACGAACAACTTGACTCGTGTGGCCCCATGGCGCTTGCTGCTGCGATGGAAATCGGACCCTCATCGAAAACGCACACATCTTGCTGTCGTCACTTGATGACACTTTTCTGGACATGCGTGATCTTCCAGCGTCAACGTTCATGCATCGCGCTGTGACGTCATCGGAGCCAACAGCTATAAAAGATGCCACGCAGGAATACCGCTTCATTGGGCACGGCGGACTCGGATCGACCATGTTGCTAACGGAAACACCGTTCTTCGTACTCCAGGCTTTCCTGGGTTCCGCTGCATTACGAACAACTGGACTCGTGTGGCCCCATGGCGCTTGCTGCTGCGATGGAAATCGGACCCTCATCGAAAACGCACACATCTTGCTGTCGTCACTTGACAATTTTCTGGACATGCGTGTTCTTCCAGCGTCAACGTTCATGCATCCCACTGTGACGTCATCGGAGCCAACAGCTATAAAAGAAGCCACGCAGGAATACAGCTTCAGTGGGCACGGCGGACTCAGATCGACCATGTTGCTAACGGAAACACCGTTCTTCGTACTGCAGGTTATTCTGGGTTCCGCTGCATTACGAACAACAGGAGTCGTGTAGCCCCATGGTGCTTGCTGCTGCGATGGAAATCGGACCCTCATCGAAAACGCCCACATCTTGCTGTCGTCACTTCATGACACTTTTCTTGACATGCGTGTTCTTCCAGCGTCAACGTTCATGCATCGCACTGTAACGTCATCGGAGACAACAGCTATAAAAGAAGCCACGCAGTAATACAGCTTCAGTGGGCACTGCGGACACGGATCGACCACGTTGCTAACGGAAACACCGTTTTCCGTACTGCAGTTTATTCTGGGTTCCGCTGCATTACGAACAACTGGACTCGTGTGGCCCCATGGCGCTTGCTGCTGCGATAAAAATCGGACCCCCATCGAAAACGCACACATCTTGCTGTCGTCACTTGATGACACTTTTCTGGACATGCGTGTTCTTCCAGCGTCAACGTTCATGCATCGCACTGTGACGTCATCGGAGCCAACAGCTATAAAGAAGCCACGCAGGAATACAGCTTCAGTGGGCACGGCGGACTCGGATCGACCATGTTGCTAACGGAAACACCGTTCTTCGTACCGCAGGTTATCCTGGGTTCCGCTGCATTACGAACAACTGGACTCGTGTGGCCCCATGGCGCTTGCTGCTGCGATGGAAATCGGACCCTCATCGAAAACGCACACATCTTGCTGTCGTCACTTGATGACACTTTTCTGGACATGCGTGTTCTTCCAGCGTCAACGTTCATGCATCGCGCTGTGACGTCATCGGAGCCAACAGCTATAAAAGAAGCCACGCAGGAATACAGCTTCAGTGGGCACGGCGGATTCGGATCGACCATGTTGCTAACGGGAACACCGTTCTTCGTACTGCAGGTTATCCTGGGTTCCGCTGCATTACGAACAACTGGACTCGTGAGGCCCCATGGCGCTTGCTGCTGCGATGGAAATCGGGCCCTCATCGAAAACGCACACATCTTGCTGTCGTCACTTGATGACACTTTTCTGGACATGCGTGTCCTTCCAGCGTCCACGTTCATGCATCGCACTGTGACGTCATCGGAGCCAACAGCTATAAAAGAAGCCACGCAGGAATACAGCTTCAGTGGGCACGGCGGACTCGGTTCGACCATGTTGCTAACGGATAACACCGTTCTTCGTACTGCAGGTTATCCTGGGTTCCGCTGCATTACGAACAACTGGACTCGTGTGGCCCCATGGCGCTTGCTGCTGCGATGGAAATCGGACCCTCATCGAAAACGCACACATCTTGCTGTCGTCACTTGATGACACTTTTCTGGACATGCGTGTTCTTCCAGCGTCAACGTTCATGCATCGCACTGTGACGTCATCGGAGCCAACAGCTATAAAAGAAGCCACGCAGGAATACAGCTTCAGTGGGCACAGCGGACTCGGATCGACCATGTTGCTAACGGGAACACCGTTCTTCGTACTGCAGGTTATCCTGGGTTCCGCTGCATTACGAACAACTGGACTCGTGTGGCCCCATGGCGCTTGCTGCTGCGATGGAAATCGGACCCTCATCGAAAACGCACACATCTTGCTGTCGTCACTTGATGACACTTTTCTGGACATGCGTGTTCTTCCAGCGTCAACGTTCATGCATCGCGCTGTGACGTCATCGGAGCCAACAGCTATAAAAGAAGCCACGCAGGAATACAGCTTCAGTGGGCACGGCGGACTTGGATCGACCATGTTGCTAACGGGAACACCGTTCTTCGTACCGCAGGTTATCCTGGGTTCCGCTGCATTACGAACAACTGGACTCGTGAGGCCCCATGGCGCTTGCTGCTGCGATGGAAATCGGACCCTCATCGAAAACGCACACATCTTGCTGTCGTCACTTGATGACACTTTTCTGGACGTGCGTGTTCTTCCAGCGTCAACATTCATGCATCGCGCTGTGACGTCATCGGAGCCAACAGCTACAAAAGAAGCCACGCAGGAATACAGCTTCAGTGGGCACGGCGGACTCGGATCGACCATGTTGCTAACGGGAACACCGTTCTTCGTACTGCAGGTTATCCTGGGTTCCGCTGCATTACGAACAACTGGAATCGTGTGGCCCCATAGCGCTTGCTGCTCCGATGGAAATCGGACCCTCATCGAAAACGCACACATCTTGCTGTCGTCACTTGATGACACTTTTCTGGACATGCGTGTTCTTCCAGCGTCAACGCTCATGCATCGCACTGTGGCGTCATCGGAGCCAAAAACTATAAAAGCAGCCACGCAGGAATACAGCTTCAGTGGGCACGGCGGACTCGGATCGACCATGTTGCTAACGGGAACACCGTTCTTCGTACTGCAGGTTATCCTGGGTCCCGCTGAATTACGAACAACTGGACTCGTGTGGCCCCATGGCGCTTGCTGCTGCGATGGAAATCGGACCCTCATCGAAAACGCACACATCTTGCTGTCGTCACTTGATGACACTTTTCTGAACATGCGCGTTCTTCCAGCGTCAACGTTCATGCATCGCACTGTGACGTCATCGGAGCCAACAGCTATAAAAGAAGCCACGCCGGAATACAGCTTCAGTGGGCGCGGCGGACTCGGATCGACCATGTTGCTAACGGAAACACCGTTCTTCGTACTCCAGGCTTTCCTGGGTTCCGCTGCATTACGAACAACTGGACTTGTGTGGCCCCATGGCGCTTGCTGCTGCGATGGAAATCGGACCCTCATCGAAAACGCACACATCATGCTGTCGTCACTTTATGACACTTTTCTGGACATGCGTGTTCTTCCAGCGTCAACGCTCATGCATCGCACTGTGACGTCATCGGAGCCAACAGCTATAAAAGAAGCCACGCAGGAATACAGCTTCACTGGGCACGCCGGACTCGGATCGACCATGTTGCTGACGGGAACACCGTTCTTCGTACTGCAGGTTATCCTGGGTTCCGCTGCATTACGAAGAACTGGACTCGTGTGGCCCCATGGCGCTTGCTGCTGCGATGGAAATCGGACCCTCATCGAAAACGCCCACATCTTGCTGTCGTCACCTCATTACACTTTTCTGGACATGCGTGTTCTTCCAGCGTCAACGTCCATGCATCGCACTGTAACGTCATCGGAGACAACAGCTATAAAAGAAGCCACGCAGTAATACAGCTTCAGTGGGCACTGCGGACACGGATCGACCACGTTGCTAACGGAAACACCGTTTTTCGTACTGCAGGTTATTCTGGGTTCCGCTGCATTACGAACAACTGGACTCGTGTGGCCCCATGGCGCTTGCTGCTGCGATAAAAATCGGACCCCCATCGAAAACGCACACATCTTGCTGTCGTCACTTGATGACACTTTTCTGGACATGCGTGTTCTTCCAGCGTCAACGTTCATGCATCGCACTGTGACGTCATCGGAGCCAACAGCTATAAAAGAAGCCACGCAGGAATACAGCTTCAGTGGGCACGGCGGACTCGGATCGACCATGTTGCTAACGGAAACACCGTTCTTCGTACCGCAGGTTATCCTGGGTTCCGCTGCATTACGAACAACTGGACTCGTGTGGCCCCATGGCGCTTGCTGCTGCGATGGAAATCGGACCCTCATCGAAAACGCACACATCTTGCTGTCGTCACTTGATGACACTTTTCTGGACATGCGTGATCTTCCAGCGTCAACGTTCATGCATCGCGCTGTGACGTCATCGGAGCCAACAGCTATAAAAGATGCCACGCAGGAATACCGCTTCAGTGGGCACGGCGGACTCGGATCGACCATGTTGCTAACGGGAACACCGTTCTTCGTACTGCAGGTTATCCTGGGTTCCGCTGCATTACGAACAACTGGACTCGTGTGGCCCCATGGCGCTTGCTGCTGCGATAAAAATCGGACCCCATCGAAAACGCACACATCTTGCTGTCGTCACTTGATTGACACTTTTCTGGACATGCGTGTTCTTCCAGCGTCAACGTTCATCCATCGCACTGTGACGTCATCGGAGCCAACAGCTATAAAAGAAGCCACGCAGGAATACAGCTTCAGTGGGCACGGCGGACTCGGATCGAACATGTTGCTAACGGAAACACCGTTCTTCGTACTGCAGGTTATCCTGGGTTCCGCTGCATTACGAACAACTGGACTAGTGTGGCCCCATGGCGCTTGCTGCTGCGATGGAAATCGGACCCTCATCGAAAACGCACACATCATGCTGTCGTCACTTTATGACACTTTTCTGGACATGCGTGTTCTTCCAGCGTCAACGCTCATGCATCGCACTGTGACGTCATCGGAGCCAACATCTATAAAAGAAGCCACGCAGGAATACAGCTTCAGTGGGCACGCCGGACTCGGATCGACCATGTTGCTGACGGGAACACCGTTCTTCGTACTGCAGGTTATCCTGGGTTCCGCTGCATTACGAAGAACTGGACTCGTGTGGCCCCATGGCGCTTGCTGCTGCGATGGAAATCGGACCCTCATCGAAAACGCACACATCTTGCTGTCGTCACTCGATGACACTTTTCTGGACATGCGTGTTCTTCCAGCGTCAACGTTCATGCATCGCACTGTGACGTCATCGGAGCCAACAGCTATAAAAGAAGCCACGCAGGAATACAGCTTCAGTGGGCACGACGGACTCGGATCGACCATGTTGCTAACGGAAACACCGTTCTTCGTACTGCAGGTTATCCTGGGTCCCGCTGAATTACGAACAACTGGACTCGTGTGGCCCCATGGCGCTTGCTGCTGCGATGGAAATCGGACCCTCATCGAAAACGCACACATCTTGCTGTCGTCACTTGATGACACTTTTCTGGACATGCGTGTTCTTCCAGCGTCAACGTTCATGCATCGCGCTGTGACGTCATCGGAGCCAACAGCTACAAAAGAAGCCACGCAGGAATACAGCTTCAGTGGGCACGGCGGACTCGGATCGACCATGTTGCTAACGGAAACACCGTTCTTCGTACTGCAGGTTATCCTGGGTTCCGCTGCATTACGAACAACTGGACTCGTGTGGCCCCATGGCGCTTGCTGCTGCGATGGAAATCGGACCCTCATCGAAAACGCACGCATCTTGCTGTCGTCACTTGATGACACTTTTCTGGACATGCGTGTTCTTCCAGCGTCAACGTTCATGCATCGCACTGTGACGTCATCGGAGCCAACAGCTATAAAAGAAGCCACGCAGGAATACAGCTTCAGTGGGCACGACGGACTCGGATCGACCATGTTGCTAACGGAAACACCGTTCTTCGTACTGCAGGTTATCCTGGGTTCCGCTGCATTACGAACAACTGGACTCGTGTGGCCCCATGGCGCTTGCTGCTGCGACGGAAATCGGACCCTCATCGAAAACGCACACATCTTGCTGTCGTCACTTGATGACACTTTTCTGGACATGCGTGTTCTTCCAGCGTCAACGTTCATGCATCGCGCGGTGACGTCATCGGAGCCAACAGCTACAAAAGAAGCTACGCAGGAATACAGCTTCAGTGGGCACGGCGGACTCGGATCGACCATGTTGCTAACGGGAACACCGTTCTTCGTACTGCAGGTTATCCTGGGTTCCGCTGCATTACGAACAACTGGACTCGTGTGGCCCCATGGCGCTTGCTGCTGCGATGGAAATCGGACCCTCATCGAAAACGCACACATCTTGCTGTCGTCACTTGATGACACTTTTCTGGGCATGCGTGTTCTTCCAGCGTCAACGTACATGCATCGCACTGTGGCGTCATCGGAGCCAACAGCTATAAAAGAAGCCTCGCAGGAATACAGCTGCAGTGGGCACGGCGGACTCGGATCGACCATGTTGCTAACGGGAACACCGTTCTTCGTACTGCAGGTTATCCTGGGTTCCGCTGCATTACGAACAACTGGACTCGTGTGGCCCCATGGCGCTTGCTGCTGCGATGGAAATCGGACCCTCATCGAAAACGCACGCATCTTGCTGTCGTCACTTGATGACACTTTTCTGGACCTGCGTGTTCTTCCAGCGTCAACGTTCATGCATCGCGCTGTGACGTCATCGGAGCCAACAGCTACAAAAGAAGCCACGCAGGAATACAGCTTCAGTGGGCACGGCGGACTCGGATCGACCATGTTGCTAACGGGAACACCGTTCTTCGTACTGCAGGTGATCCTGGGTTCCGCTGTATTACGAACCGCTGGACTCGTGTGGCCCCATAGCGCTTGCTGCTCCGATGGAAATCGGACCCTCATCGAAAACGCACACATCTTGCTGTCGTCACTTGATGACACTTTTCTGGACATGCGTGTTCTTCCAGCGTCAACGCTCATGCATCGCACTGTGGCGTCATCGGAGCCAACAGCTATAAAAGAAGCCACGCAGGAATACAGCTTCAGTGGGCACGGCGGACTCGGATCGACCATGTTGCTAACGGGAACACCGTTCTTTGTACTGCAGGTTATCCTGGGTCCCGCTGCATTACGAACAACTGGACTCGTGTGGCCCCATGGCGCTTGCTGCTGCGATGGAAATCGGATCCTCATCGAAAACGCACACATCTTGCTGTCGTCACATGATGACACTTTTCTGGACATGCGTGTTCTTCCAGCGTCAACGTTCATGCATCGCGCTGTGACGTCATCGGAGCCAACAGCTATAAAAGAAGCCACGCAGGAATACAGCTTCAGTGGGCACGGCGGACTCGTATCGACCATGTTGCTAACGGGAACACCGTTCTTCGTACTGCAGGTTATCCTGGGTTCCGCTGCATTACGAACAACTGGACTCGTGAGGCCCCATGGCGCTTGCTGCTGCGATGGAAATCGGGCCCTCATCGAAAACGCACACATCTTGCTGTCGTCACTTGATGACACTTTTCTGGACATGCGTGTCCTTCCAGCGTCAACGTTCATGCATCGCACTGTGACGTCATCGGAGCCAACAGCTATAAAAGAAGCCACGCAGGAATACAGCTTCAGTGGGCACGGCGGACTCGGTTCGACCATGTTGCTAACGGATAACACCGTTCTTCGTACTGCAGGTTATCCTGGGTTCCGCTGCATTACGAACAACTGGACTCGTGTGGCCCCATGGCGCTTGCTGCTGCGATGGAAATCGGACCCTCATCGAAAACGCACACATCTTGCTGTCGTCACTTGATGACACTTTTCTGGACGTGCGTGTTCTTCCAGCGTCAACGCTCATGCATCGCACTGTGGCGTCATCGGAGCCAAAACCTATAAAAGAAGCCACGCAGGAATACAGCTTCAGTGGGCACGGCGGACTCGGATCGACCATGTTGCTAACGGGAACACCGTTCTTCGTACTGCAGGTTATCCTGGGTCCCGCTGCATTACGAACAACTGGACTCGTGTGGCCCCATGGCGCTTGCTGCTGCGATGGAAATCGGACCCTCATCGAAAACGCACACATCTTGCTGTCGTCACTTGATGACACTTTTCTGAACATGCGTGTTCTTCCAGCGTCAACGTTCATGCAACGCACTGTGACGTCATCGGAGCCAACAGCTATAAAAGAAGCCACGCAGGAATACAGGTTCAGTGGGCGCGGCGGACTCGGATCGACCATGTTGCTAACGGAAACACCGTTCTTCGTACTCCAGGCTTTCCTGGGTTCCGCTGCATTACGAACAACTGGACTCGTGTGGCCCCATGGCGCTTGCTGCTGCGATGGAAATCGGACCCTCATCGAAAAGGCACACATCTTGCTGTCGTCACTTGATGACACTTTTCTGGACATGCGTGTTCTTCCAGCGTCAACGTTCATGCATCGCGCTGTGACGTCATCGGAGCCAACAGCTACAAAAGAAGACACGCAGGAATACAGCTTCAGTGGGCACGCCGGACTCGGATCGACCATGTTGCTAACGGAAACACCGTTCTTCGTACTGCAGGTTATCCTGGGTTCCGCTGCATTACGAACAACTGGACTCGTGTGGCCCCATGGCGCTTGCTGCTGCGATGGAAATCGGACCCTCATCGAAAACGCACACATCTTGCTGTCGTCACTTGATGACACTTTTCTGGACGTGCGTGTTCTTCCAGCGTCAACGTTCATGCATCGCGCTGTGACGTCATCGGAGCCAACAGCTACAAAAGGAGCCACGCAGGAATACAGCTTCAGTGGGCACGGCGGACTCGGATCGACCATGTTGCTAACGGGAACACCGTTTTTCGTACTGCAGGTTATCCTGGGTCCCGCTGCATTACGAACAACTGGACTCGTGTGGCCCCATGGCGCTTGCTGCTGCGATGGAAATCGGACCCTCATCGAAAACGCACACATCTTGCTGTCGTCACTTGATGACACTTTTCTGAACATGCGTGTTCTTCCAGCGTCAACGTTCATGCAACGCACTGTGACGTCATCGGAGCCAACAGCTATAAAAGAAGCCACGCAGGAATACAGCTTCAGTGGGCGCGGCGGACTCGGATCGACCATGTTGCTAACGGAAACACCGTTCTTCGTACTCCAGGCTTTCCTGGGTTCCGCTGCATTACGAACAACTGGACTCGTGTGGCCCCATGGCGCTTGCTGCTGCGATGGAAATCGGACCCTCATCGAAAAGGCACACATCTTGCTGTCGTCACTTGATGACACTTTTCTGGACATGCGTGTTCTTCCAGCGTCAACGTTCATGCATCGCGCTGTGACGTCATCGGAGCCAACAGCTACAAAAGAAGCCACGCAGGAATACAGCTTCAGTGGGCACGGCGGACTCGGATCGACCATGTTGCTAACGGGAACACCGTTCTTCGTACTGCAGGTGATCCTGGGTTCCGCTGTATTACGAACCGCTGGACTCGTGTGGCCCCATAGCGCTTGCTGCTCCGATGGAAATCGGACCCTCATCGAAAACGCACACATCTTGCTGTCGTCACTTGATGACACTTTTCTGGACATGCGTGTTCTTCCAGCGTCAACGCTCATGCATCGCACTGTGGCGTCATCGGAGCCAACAGCTATAAAAGAAGCCACGCAGGAATACAGCTTCAGTGGGCACGGCGGACTCGGATCGACCATGTTGCTAACGGGAACACCGTTCTTTGTACTGCAGGTTATCCTGGGTCCCGCTGCATTACGAACAACTGGACTCGTGTGGCCCCATGGCGCTTGCTGCTGCGATGGAAATCGGATCCTCATCGAAAACGCACACATCTTGCTGTCGTCACATGATGACACTTTTCTGGACATGCGTGTTCTTCCAGCGTCAACGTTCATGCATCGCGCTGTGACGTCATCGGAGCCAACAGCTATAAAAGAAGCCTCGCAGGAATACAGCTGCAGTGGGCACGGCGGACTCGGATCGACCATGTGGCTAACGGAAACACCGTTCTTCGTACTGCAGGTTATCCTGGGTTCCGCTGCATTACGAACAACTGGACTCGTGTGGCCCCATGGCGCTTGCTGCTGCGATGGAAATCGGACCCTCATCGAAAACGCACGCATCTTGCTGTCGTCACTTGATGACACTTTTCTGGACCTGCGTGTTCTTCCAGCGTCCACGTTCATGCATCGCGCTGTGACGTCATCGGAGCCAACAGCTACAAAAGAAGCCACGCAGGAATACAGCTTCAGTGGGCACGGCGGACTCGGATCGACCATGTTGCTAACGGAAACACCGTTCTTCGTACTGCAGGTTATCCTGGGTTCCGCTGCATTACGAACAACTGGACTCGTGTGGCCCCATGGCGCTTGCTGCTGCGATGGAAATCGGACCCTCATCGAAAACGCACACATCTTGCTGTCGTCACTTGATGACACTTTTCTGGACGTGCGTGTTCTTCCAGCGTCAACGTTCATGCATCGCGCTGTGACGTCATCGGAGCCAACAGCTACAAAAGGAGCCACGCAGGAATACATCTTCAGTGGGCACGGCGGACTCGGATCGACCATGTTGCTAACGGGAACACCGTTCTTCGTACTGCAGGTTATCCTGGGTCCCGCTGCATTACGAACAACTGGACTCGTGTGGCCCCATGGCGCTTGCTGCTGCGATGGAAATCGGACCCTCATCGAAAACGCACACATCTTGCTGTCGTCACTTGATGACACTTTTCTGAACATGCGTGTTCTTCCAGCGTCAACGTTCATGCAACGCACTGTGACGTCATCGGAGCCAACAGCTATAAAAGAAGCCACGCAGGAATACAGTTTCAGTGGGCGCGGCGGACTCGGATCGACCATGTTGCTAACGGGAACACCGTTCTTCGTACTGCAGGTTATCCTGGGTCCCGCTGCATTACGAACAACTGGACTCGTGTGGCCCCATGGCGCTTGCTGCTGCGATGGAAATCGGACCCTCATCGAAAACGCACACATCTTGCTGTCGTCACTTGATGACACTTTTCTGAACATGCGTGCTCTTCCAGCGTCAACGTTCATGCAACGCACTGTGACGTCATCGGAGCCAACAGCTATAAAAGAAGCCACGCAGGAATACAGGTTCAGTGGGCGCGGCGGACTCGGATCGACCATGTTGCTAACGGAAACACCGTTCTTCGTACTCCAGGCTTTCCTGGGTTCCGCTGCATTACGAACAACTGGACTCGTGTGGCCCCATGGCGCTTGCTGCTGCGATGGAAATCGGACCCTCATCGAAAAGGCACACATCTTGCTGTCGTCACTTGATGACACTTTTCTGGACATGCGTGTTCTTCCAGCGTCAACGTTCATGCATCGCGCTGTGACGTCATCGGAGCCAACAGCTACAAAAGAAGCCACGCAGGAATACAGCTTCAGTGGGCACGGCGGACTCGGATCGACCATGTTGCTAACGGAAACAACGTTCTTCGTACTGCAGGTTATCCTGGGTTCCGCTGCATTACGAACAACTGGACTCGTGTGGCCCCATGGCGCTTGCTGCTGCGATGGAAATCGGACCCTCATCGAAAACGCACACATCTTGCTGTCGTCACTTGATGACACTTTTCTGGACGTGCGTGTTCTTCCAGCGTCAACGTTCATGCATCGCGCTGTGACGTCATCGGAGCCAACAGCTACAAAAGGAGCCACGCAGGAATACAGCTTCAGTGGGCACGGCGGACTCGGATCGACCATGTTGCTAACGGGAACACCGTTCTTCGTACTGCAGGTTATCCTGGGTCCCGCTGCATTACGAACAACTGGACTCGTGTGGCCCCATGGCGCTTGCTGCTGCGATGGAAATCGGACCCTCATCGAAAACGCACACATCTTGCTGTCGTCACTTGATGACACTTTTCTGAACATGCGTGTTCTTCCAGCGTCAACGTTCATGCAACGCACTGTGACGTCATCGGAGCCAACAGCTATAAAAGAAGCCACGCAGGAATACAGCTTCAGTGGGCGCGGCGGACTCGGATCGACCATGTTGCTAACGGAAACACCGTTCTTCGTACTCCAGGCTTTCCTGGGTTCCGCTGCATTACGAACAACTGGACTCGTGTGGCCCCATGGCGCTTGCTGCTGCGATGGAAATCGGACCCTCATCGAAAACGCACACATCTTGCAGTCGTCACTTGATGACACTTTTCTTGACATGCGTGATCTTCCAGCGTCAACGTTCATGCATCGCGCTGTGACGTCATCGGAGCCAACAGCTATAAAAGAAGCCACGCAGGAATACCGCTTCAGTGGGCACGGCGGACTCGGATCGACCATGTTGCTAACGGGAACACCGTTCTTCGTACTGCAGGTTATCCTGGGTTCCGCTGCATTACGAACAACTGGACTCGTGTGGCCCCATGGCGCTTGCTGCTGCGATAAAAATCGGACCCCCATCGAAAACGCACACATCTTGCTGTCGTCACTTGATGACACTTTTCTGGACATGCGTGTTCTTCCAGCGTCAACGTTCATCCATCGCACTGTGACGTCATCGGAGCCAACAGCTACAAAAGAAGCTACGCAGGAATACAGCTTCAGTGGACACGGCGGACTCGGATCGACCATGTTGCTAACGGAAACACCGTTCTTCGTACTGCAGGTTATCCTGGGTTCCGCTGCATTACGAACAACTGGACTCGTGTGGCCCCATGGCGCTTGCTGCTGCGATGGAAATCGGACCCTCATCGAAAAGGCACACATCTTGCTGTCGTCACTTGATGACACTTTTCTGGACATGCGTGTTCTTCCAGCGTCAACGTTCATGCATCGCGCTGTGACGTCATCGGAGCCAACAGCTATAAAAGAAGCCTCGCAGGAATACAGCTGCAGTGGGCACGGCGGACTCGGATCGACCATGTGGCTAACGGAAACACCGTTCTTCGTACTGCAGGTTATCCTGGGTTCCGCTGCATTACGAACAACTGGACTCGTGTGGCCCCATGGCGCTTGCTGCTGCGATGGAAATCGGACCCTCATCGGAAACGCACGCATCTTGCTGTCGTCACTTGATGACACTTTTCTGGACCTGCGTGTTCTTCCAGCGTCAACGTTCATGCATCGCGCTGTGACGTCATCGGAGCCAACAGCTACAAAAGAAGCCACGCAGGAATACAGCTTCAGTGGGCACGGCGGACTCGGATCGACCATGTTGCTAACGGAAACACCGTTCTTCGTACTGCAGGTTATCCTGGGTTCCGCTGCATTACGAACAACTGGACTCGTGTGGCCCCATGGCGCTTGCTGCTGCGATGGAAATCGGACCCTCATCGAAAACGCACACATCTTGCTGTCGTCACTTGATGACACTTTTCTGGACGTGCGTGTTCTTCCAGCGTCAACGTTCATGCATCGCGCTGTGACGTCATCGGAGCCAACAGCTACAAAAGGAGCCACGCAGGAATACATCTTCAGTGGGCACGGCGGACTCGGATCGACCATGTTGCTAACGGGAACACCGTTCTTCGTACTGCAGGTTATCCTGGGTCCCGCTGCATTACGAACAACTGGACTCGTGTGGCCCCATGGCGCTTGCTGCTGCGATGGAAATCGGACCCTCATCGAAAACGCACACATCTTGCTGTCGTCACTTGATGACACTTTTCTGAACATGCGTGTTCTTCCAGCGTCAACGTTCATGCAACGCACTGTGACGTCATCGGAGCCAACAGCTATAAAAGAAGCCACGCAGGAATACAGTTTCAGTGGGCGCGGCGGACTCGGATCGACCATGTTGCTAACGGAAACACCGTTCTTCGTACTCCAGGCTTTCCTGGGTTCCGCTGCATTACGAACAACTGGACTCGTGTGGCCCCATGGCGCTTGCTGCTGCGATGGAAATCGGACCCTCATCGAAAACGCACACATCTTGCTGTCGTCACTTGATGACACTTTTCTGGACATGCGTGATCTTCCAGCGTCAACGTTCATGCATCGCGCTGTGACGTCATCGGAGCCAACAGCTATAAAAGAAGCCACGCAGGAATACCGCTTCAGTGGGCACGGCGGACTCGGATCGACCATGTTGCTAACGGGAACACCGTTCTTCGTACTGCAGGTTATCCTGGGTTCCGCTGCATTACGAACAACTGGACTCGTGTGGCCCCATGGCGCTTGCTGCTGCGATAAAAATCGGACCCCCATCGAAAACGCACACATCTTGCTGTCGTCACTTGATGACACTTTTCTGGACATGCGTGTTCTTCCAGCGTCAACGTTCATCCATCGCACTGTGACGTCATCGGAGCCAACAGCTATAAAAGAAGCCACGCAGGAATACAGCTTCAGTGGGCACGGCGGACTCGGATCGACCATGTTGCTAACGGAAACACCGTTCTTCGTACTGCAGGTTATCCTGGGTTCCGCTGCATTACGAACAACTGGACTCGTGTGGCCCCATGGCGATTGCTGCTGCGATGGAAATCGGACCCTCATCGAAAACGCACACATCATGCTGTCGTCACTTGATGACACTTTTCTGGACATGCGTGTTCTTCCAGCGTCAACGCTCATGCATCGCACTGTGACGTCATCGGAGCCAACAGCTATAAAAGAAGCCACGCAGGAATACAGCTTCAGTGGGCACGCCGGACTCGGATCGACGATGTTTCTGACGGGAACACCGTTCTTCGTACTGCAGGTTATCCTGGGTTCCGCTGCATTACGAAGAACTGGACTCGTGTGGCCCCATGGCGCTTGCTGCTGCGATGGAAATCGGACCCTCATCGAAAAGGCACACATCTTGCTGTCGTCACTTGATGACACTTTTCTGGACATGCGTGTTCTTACAGCGTCAACGTTCATGCATCGCGCTGTGACGTCATCGGAGCCAACAGCTACAAAAGAAGCCACGCAGGAATACAGCTTCAGTGGGCACGGCGGACTCGGATCGACCATGTTGCTAACGGAAACAACGTTCTTCGTACTGCAGGTTATCCTGGGTTCCGCTGCATTACGAAGAACTGGACTCGTGGGGCCCCATGGCGCTTGCTGCTGCGATGGAAATCGGACCCTCATCGAAAAGGCACACATCTTGCTGTCGTCACTTGATGACACTTTTCTGGACATGCGTGTTCTTCCAGCGTCAACGTTCATGCATCGCGCTGTGACGTCATCGGAGCCAACAGCTATAAAAGAAGCCTCGCAGGAATACAGCTGCAGTGGGCACGGCGGACTCGGATCGACCATGTGGCTAACGGAAACACCGTTCTTCGTACTGCAGGTTATCCTGGGTTCCGCTGCATTACGAACAACTGGACTCGTGTGGCCCCATGGCGCTTGCTGCTGCGATGGAAATCGGACCCTCATCGAAAACGCACGCATCTTGCTGTCGTCACTTGATGACACTTTTCTGGACCTGCGTGTTCTTCCAGCGTCAACGTTCATGCATCGCGCTGTGACGTCATCGGAGCCAACAGCTACAAAAGAAGCCACGCAGGAATACAGCTTCAGTGGGCACGGCGGACTCGGATCGACCATGTTGCTAACGGGAACACCGTTCTTCGTACTGCAGGTTATCCTGGGTTCCGCTGCATTACGAACAACTGGACTCGTGTGGCCCCATAGCGCTTGCTGCTCCGATGGAAATCGGACCCTCATCGAAAACGCACACATCTTGCTGTCGTCACTTGATGACACTTTTCTGGACCTGCGTGTTCTTCCAGCGTCAACGTTCATGCATCGCACAGTGACGTCATCGGAGCCAACAGCTATAAAAGAAGACACGCAGGATTACAGCTTCAGTGGGCACGGCGGACTCAGATCGACCATGTTGCTAACGGAAACACCCTTCTTCGTACTGCAGGTTATCCTGGGTTCCGCTGCAATACGAACAACTGGACTGGTGTGGCCCCATGGCGCTTGCTGCTGTGATGGAAATCGGACCCTCATCGAAAACGCACACATCTTGCTGTCGTCACTTGATGACACTTTTCTGAACATGCGTGTTCTTCCAGCGTCAACGTTCATGCATCGCACTGTGACGTCATCGGAGCCAACAGCTATAAAAGAAGCCACGCAGGAATACAGCTTCAGTGGGCGCGGCGGACTCGGCACCGTTCTTCGTACTCCAGGCTTTCCTGGGTTCCGCTGCATTACGAACAACTGGACTCGTGTGGCCCCATGGCGCTTGCTGCTGCGATGGAAATCGGACCCTCATCGAAAACGCACACATCTTGCTGTCGTCACTTGATGACACTTTTCTGGACATGCGTGATCTTCCAGCGTCAACGTTCATGCATCGCGCTGTGACGTCATCGGAGCCAACAGCTATAAAAGATGCCACGCAGGAATACCGCTTCAGTGGGCACGGCGGACTCGGATCGACCATGTTGCTAACGGGAACACCGTTCTTCGTACTGCAGGTTATCCTGGGTTCCGCTGCATTACGAACAACTGGACTCGTGTGGCCCCATGGCGCTTGCTGCTGGGATGGAAATCGGACCCTCATCGAAAACGCACACATCTTGCTGTCGTCACTTGATGACACTTTTCTGGACATGCATGTTCTTCCAGCGTCAACGTTCATGCATCGCACTGTGACGTCATCGGAGCCAACAGCTATAAAAGAAGCCACGCAGGAATACAGCTTCAGTGGGCACGACGGACTCGGATCGACCATGTTGCTAACGGAAACACCGTTCTTCGTACTGCAGGTTATACTGGGTTCCGCTGCATTACGAACAACTGGACTCGTGTGGCCCCATGGCGCTTGCTGCTGCGATGGAAATCGGACCCTCATCGAAAACGCACACATCTTGCTGTCATCACTTGATGACACTTTTCTGGACATGCGTGATCTTCCAGCGTCAACGTTCATGCATCGCGCTGTGACGTCATCGGAGCCAACAGCTATAAAAGAAGCCACGCAGGAATACCGCTTCAGTGGGCACGGCGGACTCGGATCGACCATGTTGCTAACGGGAACACCGTTCTTCGTACTGCAGGTTATCCTGGGTTCCGCTGCATTACGAACAACTGGACTCGTGTGGCCCCATGGCGCTTGCTGCTGCGATAAAAATCGGAGCCCCATCGAAAACGCACACATCTTGCTGTCGTCACTTGATGACACTTTTCTGGACATGCGTGTTCTTCCAGCGTCAACGTTCATCCATCGCACTGTGACGTCATCGGAGCCAACAGCTATAAAAGAAGCCACGCAGGAATACAGTGGGCACGGCGGACTCGGATCGACCATGTTGCTAACGGAAACACCATTCTTCGTACTGCAGGTTATCCTGGGTTCCGCTGCATTACGAACAACTGGACTCGTGTGGCCCCATGGCGCTTGCTGCTGCGATGGAAATCGGACCCTCATCGAAAACGCACACATCATGCTGTCGTCACTTGATGACACTTTTCTGGACATGCGTGTTCTTCCAGCGTCAACGTTCATGCATCGCGCTGTGACGTCATCGGAGCCAACAGCTATAAAAGAAGCCACGCAGGAATACAGCTTCAGTGGGCACGCCGGACTCGGATCGACCATGTTTCTGACGGGAACACCGTTCTTCGTACTGCAGGTTATCCTGGGTTCCGCTGCATTACGAAGAACTGGACTCGTGTGGCCCCATGGCGCTTGCTGCTGCGATGGAAATCGGACCCTCATCGAAAAGGCACACATCTTGCTGTCGTCACTTGATGACACTTTTCTGGACATGCGTGTTCTTCCAGCGTCAACGTTCATGCATCGCGCTGTGACGTCATCGGAGCCAACAGCTACAAAAGGAGCCACGCAGGAATACAGCTTCAGTGGGCACGGCGGACTCGGATCGACCATGTTGCTAACGGGAACACCGTTCTTCGTACTGCAGGTTATCCTGGGTCCCGCTGCATTACGAACAACTGGACTCGTGTGGCCCCATGGCGCTTGCTGCTGCGATGGAAATCGGACCCTCATCGAAAACGCACACATCTTGCTGTCGTCACTTGATGACACTTTTCTGAACATGCGTGTTCTTCCAGCGTCAACGATCATGCAACGCACTGTGACGTCATCGGAGCCAACAGCTATAAAAGAAGCCACGCAGGAATACAGCTTCAGTGGGCGCGCCGGACTCGGATCGACCATGTTGCTAACGGAAACACCGTTCTTCGTACTCCAGGCTTTCCTGGGTTCCGCTGCATTACGAACAACTGGACTCGTGTGGCCCCATGGCGCTTGCTGCTGCGATGGAAATCGGACCCTCATCGAAAACGCACACATCTTGCAGTCGTCACTTGACACTTTTCTGGACATGCGTGATCTTCCAGCGTCAACGTTCATGCATCGCGCTGTGACGTCATCGGAGCCAACAGCTATAAAAGAAGCCACGCAGGAATACCGCTTCAGTGGGCACGGCGGACTCGGATCGACCATGTTGCTAACGGGAACACCGTTCTTCGTACTGCAGGTTATCCTGGGTTCCGCTGCATTACGAACAACTGGACTCGTGTGGCCCCATGGCGCTTGCTGCTGCGATAAAAATCGGACCCCCATCGAAAACGCACACATCTTGCTGTCGTCACTTGATGACACTTTTCTGGACATGCGTGTTCTTCCAGCGTCAACGTTCATGCATCGCGCGGTGACGTCATCGGAGCCAACAGCTACAAAAGAAGCTACGCAGGAATACAGCTTCAGTGGGCACGCCGGACTCGGATCGACCATGTTTCTGACGGGAACACCGTTCTTCGTACTGCAGGTTATCCTGGGTTCCGCTGCATTACGAAGAACTGGACTCGTGGGGCCCCATGGCGCTTGCTGCTGCGATGGAAATCGGACCCTCATCGAAAAGGAACACATCTTGCTGTCGTCACTTGATGACACTTTTCTGGACATGCATGTTCTTCCAGCGTCAACGTTCATGCATCGCGCTGTGACGTCATCGGAGCCAACAGCTATAAAAGAAGCCTCGCAGGAATACAGCTGCAGTGGGCACGGCGGACTCGGATCGACCATGTGGCTAACGGAAACACCGTTCTTCGTACTGCAGGTTATCCTGGGTTCCGCTGCATTACGAGCAACTGGACTCGTGTGGCCCCATGGCGCTTGCTGCTGCGATGGAAATCGGACCCTCATCGAAAACGCACGCATCTTGCTGTCGTCACTTGATGACACTTTTCTGGACCTGCGTGTTCTTCCAGCGTCAACGTTCATGCATCGCGCTGTGACGTCATCGGAGCCAACAGCTACAAAAGAAGCCACGCAGGAATACAGCTTCAGTGGGCACGGCGGACTCGGATCGACCATGTTGCTAACGGAAACACCGTTCTTCGTACTGCAGGTTATCCTGGGTTCCGCTGCATTACGAACAACTGGACTCGTGTGGCCCCATGGCGCTTGCTGCTGCGATGGAAATCGGACCCTCATCGAAAACGCACACATCTTGCTGTCGTCACTTGATGACACTTTTCTGGACGTGCGTGTTCTTCCAGCGTCAACGTTCATGCATCGCGCTGTGACGTCATCGGAGCCAACAGCTACAAAAGGAGCCACGCAGGAATACATCTTCAGTGGGCACGGCGGACTCGGATCGACCATGTTGCTAACGGGAACACCGTTCTTCGTACTGCAGGTTATCCTGGGTCCCGCTGCATTACGAACAACTGGACTCGTGTGGCCCCATGGCGCTTGCTGCTGCGATGGAAATCGGACCCCCATCGAAAACGCACACATCTTGCTGTCGTCACTTGATGACACTTTTCTGGACATGCGTGTTCTTCCAGCGTCAACGTTCATGCATCGCGCGGTGACGTCATCGGAGCCAACAGCTACAAAAGAAGCTACGCAGGAATACAGCTTCAGTGGGCACGCCGGACTCGGATCGACCATGTTTCTGACGGGAACACCGTTCTTCGTACTGCAGGTTATCCTGGGTTCCGCTGCATTACGAAGAACTGGACTCGTGGGGCCCCATGGCGCTTGCTGCTGCGATGGAAATCGGACCCTCATCGAAAAGGCACACATCTTGCTGTCGTCACTTGATGACACTTTTCTGGACATGCATGTTCTTCCAGCGTCAACGTTCATGCATCGCGCTGTGACGTCATCGGAGCCAACAGCTATAAAAGAAGCCTCGCAGGAATACAGCTGCAGTGGGCACGGCGGACTCGGATCGACCATGTGGCTAACGGAAACACCGTTCTTCGTACTGCAGGTTATCCTGGGTTCCGCTGCATTACGAGCAACTGGACTCGTGTGGCCCCATGGCGCTTGCTGCTGCGATGGAAATCGGACCCTCATCGAAAACGCACGCATCTTGCTGTCGTCACTTGATGACACTTTTCTGGACCTGCGTGTTCTTCCAGCGTCAACGTTCATGCATCGCGCTGTGACGTCATCGGAGCCAACAGCTACAAAAGAAGCCACGCAGGAATACAGCTTCAGTGGGCACGGCGGACTCGGATCGACCATGTTGCTAACGGAAACACCGTTCTTCGTACTGCAGGTTATCCTGGGTTCCGCTGCATTACGAACAACTGGACTCGTGTGGCCCCATGGCGCTTGCTGCATCGATGGAAATCGGACCCTCATCGAAAACGCACACATCTTGCTGTCGTCACTTGATGACACTTTTCTGGACGTGCGTGTTCTTCCAGCGTCAACGTTCATGCATCGCGCTGTGACGTCATCGGAGCCAACAGCTACAAAAGGAGCCACGCAGGAATACATCTTCAGTGGGCACGGCGGACTCGGATCGACCATGTTGCTAACGGGAACACCGTTCTTCGTACTGCAGGATATCCTGGGTCCCGCTGCATTACGAACAACTGGACTCGTGTGGCCCCATGGCGCTTGCTGCTGCGATGGAAATCGGACCCTCATCGAAAACGCACACATCTTGCTGTCGTCACTTGATGACACTTTTCTGAACATGCGTGTTCTTCCAGCGTCAACGTTCATGCAACGCACTGTGACGTCATCGGAGCCAACAGCTATAAAAGAAGCCACGCAGGAATACAGTTTCAGTGGGCGCGGCGGACTCGGATCGACCATGTTGCTAACGGAAACACCGTTCTTCGTACTCCAGGCTTTCCTGGGTTCCGCTGCATTACGAACAACTGGACTCGTGTGGCCCCATGGCGCTTGCTGCTGCGATGGAAATCGGACCCTCATCGAAAACGCACACATCTTGCTGTCGTCACTTGATGACACTTTTCTGAACATGCGTGTTCTTCCAGCGTCAACGTTCATGCAACGCACTGTGACGTCATCGGAGCCAACAGCTATAAAAGAAGCCACGCAGGAATACAGTTTCAGTGGGCGCGCCGGACTCGGATCGACCATGTTGCTAACGGAAACACCGTTCTTCGTACTCCAGGCTTTCCTGGGTTCCGCTGCATTACGAACAACTGGACTCGTGTGGCCCCATGGCGCTTGCTGCTGCGATGGAAATCGGACCCTCATCGAAAACGCACACATCTTGCAGTCGTCACTTGACACTTTTCTGGACATGCGTGATCTTCCAGCGTCAACGTTCATGCATCGCGCTGTGACGTCATCGGAGCCAACAGCTATAAAAGAAGCCACGCAGGAATACCGCTTCAGTGGGCACGGCGGACTCGGATCGACCATGTTGCTAACGGGAACACCGTTCTTCGTACTGCAGGTTATCCTGGGTTCCGCTGCATTACGAACAACTGGACTCGTGTGGCCCCATGGCGCTTGCTGCTGCGATAAAAATCGGACCCCCATCGAAAACGCACACATCTTGCTGTCGTCACTTGATGACACTTTTCTGGACATGCGTGTTCTTCCAGCGTCAACGTTCATGCATCGCGCGGTGACGTCATCGGAGCCAACAGCTACAAAAGAAGCTACGCAGGAATACAGCTTCAGTGGGCACGCCGGACTCGGATCGACCATGTTTCTGACGGGAACACCGTTCTTCGTACTGCAGGTTATCCTGGGTTCCGCTGCATTACGAAGAACTGGACTCGTGGGGCCCCATGGCGCTTGCTGCTGCGATGGAAATCGGACCCTCATCGAAAAGGAACACATCTTGCTGTCGTCACTTGATGACACTTTTCTGGACATGCATGTTCTTCCAGCGTCAACGTTCATGCATCGCGCTGTGACGTCATCGGAGCCAACAGCTATAAAAGAAGCCTCGCAGGAATACAGCTGCAGTGGGCACGGCGGACTCGGATCGACCATGTGGCTAACGGAAACACCGTTCTTCGTACTGCAGGTTATCCTGGGTTCCGCTGCATTACGAGCAACTGGACTCGTGTGGCCCCATGGCGCTTGCTGCTGCGATGGAAATCGGACCCTCATCGAAAACGCACGCATCTTGCTGTCGTCACTTGATGACACTTTTCTGGACCTGCGTGTTCTTCCAGCGTCAACGTTCATGCATCGCGCTGTGACGTCATCGGAGCCAACAGCTACAAAAGAAGCCACGCAGGAATACAGCTTCAGTGGGCACGGCGGACTCGGATCGACCATGTTGCTAACGGAAACACCGTTCTTCGTACTGCAGGTTATCCTGGGTTCCGCTGCATTACGAACAACTGGACTCGTGTGGCCCCATGGCGCTTGCTGCTGCGATGGAAATCGGACCCTCATCGAAAACGCACACATCTTGCTGTCGTCACTTGATGACACTTTTCTGGACGTGCGTGTTCTTCCAGCGTCAACGTTCATGCATCGCGCTGTGACGTCATCGGAGCCAACAGCTACAAAAGGAGCCACGCAGGAATACATCTTCAGTGGGCACGGCGGACTCGGATCGACCATGTTGCTAACGGGAACACCGTTCTTCGTACTGCAGGTTATCCTGGGTCCCGCTGCATTACGAACAACTGGACTCGTGTGGCCCCATGGCGCTTGCTGCTGCGATGGAAATCGGACCCCCATCGAAAACGCACACATCTTGCTGTCGTCACTTGATGACACTTTTCTGGACATGCGTGTTCTTCCAGCGTCAACGTTCATGCATCGCGCGGTGACGTCATCGGAGCCAACAGCTACAAAAGAAGCTACGCAGGAATACAGCTTCAGTGGGCACGCCGGACTCGGATCGACCATGTTTCTGACGGGAACACCGTTCTTCGTACTGCAGGTTATCCTGGGTTCCGCTGCATTACGAAGAACTGGACTCGTGGGGCCCCATGGCGCTTGCTGCTGCGATGGAAATCGGACCCTCATCGAAAAGGCACACATCTTGCTGTCGTCACTTGATGACACTTTTCTGGACATGCATGTTCTTCCAGCGTCAACGTTCATGCATCGCGCTGTGACGTCATCGGAGCCAACAGCTATAAAAGAAGCCTCGCAGGAATACAGCTGCAGTGGGCACGGCGGACTCGGATCGACCATGTGGCTAACGGAAACACCGTTCTTCGTACTGCAGGTTATCCTGGGTTCCGCTGCATTACGAGCAACTGGACTCGTGTGGCCCCATGGCGCTTGCTGCTGCGATGGAAATCGGACCCTCATCGAAAACGCACGCATCTTGCTGTCGTCACTTGATGACACTTTTCTGGACCTGCGTGTTCTTCCAGCGTCAACGTTCATGCATCGCGCTGTGACGTCATCGGAGCCAACAGCTACAAAAGAAGCCACGCAGGAATACAGCTTCAGTGGGCACGGCGGACTCGGATCGACCATGTTGCTAACGGAAACACCGTTCTTCGTACTGCAGGTTATCCTGGGTTCCGCTGCATTACGAACAACTGGACTCGTGTGGCCCCATGGCGCTTGCTGCATCGATGGAAATCGGACCCTCATCGAAAACGCACACATCTTGCTGTCGTCACTTGATGACACTTTTCTGGACGTGCGTGTTCTTCCAGCGTCAACGTTCATGCATCGCGCTGTGACGTCATCGGAGCCAACAGCTACAAAAGGAGCCACGCAGGAATACATCTTCAGTGGGCACGGCGGACTCGGATCGACCATGTTGCTAACGGGAACACCGTTCTTCGTACTGCAGGTTATCCTGGGTCCCGCTGCATTACGAACAACTGGACTCGTGTGGCCCCATGGCGCTTGCTGCTGCGATGGAAATCGGACCCTCATCGAAAACGCACACATCTTGCTGTCGTCACTTGATGACACTTTTCTGAACATGCGTGTTCTTCCAGCGTCAACGTTCATGCAACGCACTGTGACGTCATCGGAGCCAACAGCTATAAAAGAAGCCACGCAGGAATACAGTTTCAGTGGGCGCGGCGGACTCGGATCGACCATGTTGCTAACGGAAACACCGTTCTTCGTACTCCAGGCTTTCCTGGGTTCCGCTGCATTACGAACAACTGGACTCGTGTGGCCCCATGGCGCTTGCTGCTGCGATGGAAATCGGACCCTCATCGAAAACGCACACATCTTGCTGTCGTCACTTGATGACACTTTTCTGGACATGCGTGATCTTCCAGCGTCAACGTTCATGCATCGCGCTGTGACGTCATCGGAGCCAACAGCTATAAAAGAAGCCACGCAGGAATACCGCTTCAGTGGGCACGGCGGACTCGGATCGACCATGTTGCTAACGGGAACACCGTTCTTCGTACTGCAGGTTATCCTGGGTTCCGCTGCATTACGAACAACTGGACTCGTGTGGCCCCATGGCGCTTGCTGCTGCGATAAAAATCGGACCCCCATCGAAAACGCACACATCTTGCTGTCGTCACTTGATGACACTTTTCTGGACACGCGTGTTCTTCCAGCGTCAACGTTCATCCATCGCACTGTGACGTCATCGGAGCCAACAGCTATAAAAGAAGCCACGCAGGAATACAGCTTCAGTGGGCACGGCGGACTCGGATCGACCATGTTGCTAACGGAAACACCGTTCTTCGTACTGCAGGTTATCCTGGGTTCCGCTGCATTACGAACAACTGGACTCGTGTGGCCCCATAGCGCTTGCTGCTCCGATGGAAATCGGACCCTCATCGAAAACGCACACATCTTGCTGTCGTCACTTGATGACACTTTTCTGGACCTGCGTGTTCTTCCAGCGTCAACGTTCATGCATCGCACAGTGACGTCATCGGAGCCAACAGCTATAAAAGAAGACACGCAGGATTACAGCTTCAGTGGGCACGGCGGACTCAGATCGACCATGTTGCAAACGGAAACACCCTTCTTCGTACTGCAGGTTATCCTGGGTTCCGCTGCAGTACGAACAACTGGACTGGTGTGGCCCCATGGCGCTTGCTGCTGTGATGGAAATCGGACCCTCATCGAAAACGCACACATCTTGCTGTCGTCACTTGATGACACTTTTCTGAACATGCGTGTTCTTCCAGCGTCAACGTTCATGCATCGCACTGTGACGTCATCGGAGCCAACAGCTATAAAAGAAGCCACGCAGGAATACAGCTTCAGTGGGCGCGGCGGACTCGGCACCGTTCTTCGTACTCCAGGCTTTCCTGGGTTCCGCTGCATTACGAACAACTGGACTCGTGTGGCCCCATGGCGTTTGCTGCTGCGATGGAAATCGGACCCTCATCGAAAACGCACACATCTTGCTGTCGTCACTTGATGACACTTTTCTGGACATGCGTGATCTTCCAGCGTCAACGTTCATGCATCGCGCTGTGACGTCATCGGAGCCAACAGCTATAAAAGATGCCACGCAGGAATACCGCTTCAGTGGGCACGGCGGACTCGGATCGACCATGTTGCTAACGGGAACACCGTTCTTCGTACTGCAGGTTATCCTGGGTTCCGCTGCATTACGAACAACTGGACTCGTGTGGCCCCATGGCGCTTGCTGCTGCGATGGAAATCGGACCCTCATCGAAAACGCACACATCTTGCTGTCGTCACTTGATGACACTTTTCTGGACATGCGTGTTCTTCCAGCGTCAACATTCATGCATCGCGCGGTGACGTCATCGGAGCCAACAGCTACAAAAGAAGATACGCAGGAATACAGGTTCAGTGGGCACGGCGAACTCGGATCGACCATGTTGCTAACGGGAACACCGTTCTTCGTACTGCAGGTTATCCTGGGTTCCGCTGCATTACGAACAACTGGACTCGTGTGGCCCCATGGCGCTTGCTGCTGCGATGGAAATCGGACCCTCATCGAAAACGCACACATCTTGCTGTCGTCACTTGATGACACTTTTCTGGACATGCGTGTTCTTCCAGCTTCAACGTTCATGCATCGCACTGTGGCGTCATTGGAGCCAACAGCTATAAAAGAAGCCACGCAGGAATACAGCTGCAGTGGGCACAGCGGACTCGGATCGACCATGTTGCTAACGGGAACACCGTTCTTCGTACTGCAGGTTATCCTGGGTTCCGCTGCATTGCGAACAACTGGACTCGTGTGGCCCCATGGCGCTTGCTGCTGCGATGGAAATCGGACCCTCATCGAAAACGCACGCATCTTGCTGTCGTCACTTGATGACACTTTTCTGGACCTGCGTGTTCTTCCAGCGTCAACGTACATGCATCGCACTGTGACGTCATCGGAGCCAACAGCTATAAAAGAAGCCACGCAGGAATACAGCTTCAGTGGGCACGGCGGACTCAGATCGACCATGTTGCTAACGGAAACACCCTTCTTCGTACTGCAGGTTATCCTGGGTTCCGCTGCATTACGAACAACTGGACTCGTGTGGCCCAATGGCGCTTGCTGCTGCGATGAAAATCGGACCCTCATCGAAAACGCACACATCTTGCTGTCGTCACTTGATGACACTTTTCTGGACATGCGTGTTCTTCCAGCGTCAACGTTCATGCATCGCACTGTGACGTCTTTGGAGCCAACAGCTATAAAAGAAGCCACGCAGGAATACAGCTTCAGTGGGCACAGCGGACTCGGATCGACCATGTTGCTAACGGGAACACCGTTCTTCGTACTGCAGGTTATCCTGGGTTCCGCTGCATTACGAACAACTGTACTCGTGTGGCCCCATGGCGCTTTCTGCTGCGATGGAAATCGGATCCTCATCGAAAACGCACACATCTTGCTGTCGTCACTTGATGACACTTTTCTGGACATGCGTGTTCTTCCAGCGTCAACGTTCATGCATCGCACTGTGACGTCATCGGAGCCAACAGCTATAAAAGAAGCCACGCCGGAATACAGCTTCAGTGGGCACGGCGGACTCGGATCGACCATGTTGCTAACGGAAACACCGTTCTTCGTACTGCAGGTTACCCTGGGTTCCGCTGCATTACGAACTGGACTCGTGTGGCCCCATGGCGCTTGCTGCAGTGATGGAAATCGGACCCTCATCGAAAACGCACACATCTTGCTGTCGTCACTTGATGACACTTTTCTGGACATGCGTGTTCTTCCAGCGTCAGCGTTCATGCATCGCACTGTGACGTCATCGGAGCCAACAGCTATAAAAGAAGCCACGCAGGAATACAGCTTCAGTGGGCACGGCGGACTCGGATCGACCATGTTGCTAACGGAAACACCGTTCTTCGTACTGCAGGTTATCCTGGGTTCCGCTGCATTACGAACAACTGGACTCGTGTGGCCCCATCGCGCCTGCTGCTGCGATGGAAATCGGACCCTCATCGAAAACGCACACATCTTGCTATCGTCACTTGATGACACTTTTCTGGACATGCGTGTTCTTCCAGCGTCAGCGTTCATGCATCGCACTGTGACGTCATCGGAGCCAACAGCTATAAAAGAAGCCACCCAGGAATACAGCTTCAGTGGGCACGGCGGACTCGGATCGACCATGTTGCTAACGGAAACACCGTTCTTCGTACTGCAGGTTATCCTGGGTTCCGCTGCATTACGAACAACTGGACTCGTGTGGCCCCACGGTGCTTGCTGCTGCGATGGAAATCGAACCCTCATCGAAAACGCACACATCTTGCTGTCGTCACTTGATGACATTTTTCTGGACATGCGTGTTCTTCCAGCGTCAGCGTTCATGCATCGCACTGTGACGTCATCGGAGCCAACAGCTATAAAAGAAGCCACCCAGGAATACAGCTTCAGTGGGCACGGCGGACTCGGATCGACCATGTTGCTAACGGAAACACCGTTCTTCGTACTGCAGGTTATCCTGGGTTCCGCTGCATTACGAACAACTGGACTCGTGTGGCCCCACGGTGCTTGCTGCTGCGATGGAAATCGAACCCTCATCGAAAACGCACACATCTTGCTGTCGTCACTTGATGACATTTTTCTGGACATGCGTGTTCTTCCAGCGTCAGCGTTCATGCATCGCACTGTGACGTCATCGGAGCCAACAGCTATAAAAGAAGCCACGCAGGAATACAGCTTCAGTGGGCACGGCGGACTCGGATCGACCATGTTGCTAACGGGAACACCGTTCTTCGTACTGCAGGTTATCCTGGGTTCCGCTGCATTACGAACAACTGGACTCGTGTGGCCCCATGGCGCTTGCTGCTGCGATGGAAATCGGACCCTCATCGAAAACGCACACATCTTGCTGTCGTCAATTGACAATTTTCTGGACATGCGTATTCTTCCAGCGTCAACGTTCATGCATCACACTGTGACGTCATCGGAGCCAACAGCTATTAAAGAAGCCACGCAGGAATACAGCTTCAGTGGGCACGGCGGACTCGGATCGACCATGTTGCTAACGGAAACACCGTTCTTCGTACTGCAGGTTATCCTGGGTTCCGCTGCATTACGAACAACTGGACTCGTGTGGCCCCATGGCGCTTGCTGCTGCGATGGAAATCGGACCCTCATCGAAAACACACACATCTTGCTGTCGTCACTTGATGACACTTTTCTGAACATGCGTGTTCTTCCAGCGTCAACGTTCATGCACCGCACTGTGACGTCATCGGAGCCAACAGCTATAAAAGAAGCCACGCAGGAATACAGCTTCAGTGGGCACGGCGGACTCGGAACGACCATGTTGCTAACGGAAACACCGTTCTTCGTACTCCAGGCTTTCCTGGGTTCCGCTGCATTACGAACAACTGGACTCGTGTGGCCCCATGGCGCTTGCTGCTGCGATGGAAATCGGACCCTCATCGAAAACGCACACATCTTGCTGTCGTCACTTGACAATTTTCTGGACATGCGTGTTCTTCCAGCGTCAGTGTTCATGCATCGCACTGTGACGTCATCGGAGCCAACAGCTATAAAAGAAGCCACGCAGGAATACAGCTTCAGTGGGCACGGCGGACTCGGATCGACCATGTTGCTAACGGAAACACCGTTCTTCGTACTGCAGGTTATCCTGGGTTCCGCTGCATTACGAACAACTGGACTCGTGTGGCCCCATGGCGCTTGCTGCTGCGATGGGAATCGGACCCTCATCGAAAACGCACACATCTTGCTGTCGTCACTTCATGACACTTTTCTGGACATGCGTGTTCTTCCAGCGTTAACGTTCAGGCATCGCACTGTGACGTCATCGGAGCCAACAGCTATAAAAGAAGCCACGCAGGAATACAGCTTCAGTGGGCAGTGCGGACTCGGATCGACCATGTTGCTAACGGGAACACCGTTCTTCGTACTGCAGGTTATCCTGGGTTCCGCTGCATTACGAACAACTGTACTCGTGTGGCCCCATGGCGCTTGCTGCTGCGATGGAAATCGGACCGTCATCGAAAACGCACACATCTTGCTGTCGTCACTTGATGACACTTTTCTGGACATGCGTGTTCTTCCAGCGTCAGCGTTCATGCATCGCACTGTGACGTCATCGGAGCCAACAGCTATAAAAGAAGCCACGCAGGAATACAGCTTCAGTGGGCACGGCGGACTCGGATCGACCATGTTGCTAACGGAAACACCGTTCGTCGTATTGCAGGTTATCCTGGGTTCCGCTGCATTACGAACAACTGGACTCGTGTGGCCCCATGGCGCTTGCTGCTGCGATGGAAATCGGACCCTCATCGAAAACGCACACATCTTGCTGTCGTCACTTGATGACACTTTTCTGGACATGCGTGTTCTTGCAGCGTCAACGTTTATGCATCGCGCTGTGACGTCATCGGAGCCAACAGCTACAAAAGAAGCCACGCAGGAATACAGCTTCAGTGGGCACGGCGGACTCGGATCGACCATGTTGCTAACGGAAACACCGTTCTTCGTACTGCAGGTTATCCAGGGTTCCGCTGCATTACGAACAACTGGACTCGTGTGGCCCCATGGCGCTTGCTGCTGCGATGGAAATCGGACCCTCATCGAAAACGCACACATCTTGCTGTCGTCACTTGACAATTTTCTGGACGTGCGTGTTCTTCCAGCGTCAGTGTTCATGCATCGCACTGTGACGTCATCGGAGCCAACAGCTATAAAAGAAGCCACGCAGGAATACAGCTTCAGTGGGCACGGCGGACTCGGATCGACCATGTTGCTAACGGAAACACCGTTCTTCGTACTGCAGGTTATCCTGGGTTCCGCTGCATTACGAACAACTGGACTCGTGTGGCCCCATGGCGCTTGCTGCTGCGATGGGAATCGGACCCTCATCGAAAACGCACACATCTTGCTGTCGTCACTTCATGACACTTTTCTGGACATGCGTGTTCTTCCAGCGTCAACGTTCATGCATCGCACTGTGACGTCATCGGAGCCAACAGCTATAAAAGAAGCCACGCAGGAATACAGCTTCAGTGGGCAGTGCGGACTCGGATCGACCATGTTGCTAACGGGAACACCCTTCTTCGTACTGCAGGTTATCCTGGGTTCCGCTGCATTACGAACAACTGGACTCGTGTGGCCCAATGGCGCTTGCTGCTGCGATGGAAATCGGACCCTCATCGAAAACGCACACATCTTGCTGTCGTCACTTGATGACACTTTTCTGGACATGCGTGTTCTTCCAGCGTCAACGTTCATGCATCGCCCTGTGACGTCTTCGGAGCCAACAGCTATAAAAGAAGCCACGCAGGAATACAGCTTCAGCGGGCACGGCGGACTCGGATCGACCATGTTGCTAACGGAAACACCGTTCTTCGTACTGCAGGTTATCCTGGGTTCCGCTGCATTACGAACAACTGGACTCGTGTGGCCCCATGGCGCTTGCTGCTGCGATGGAAATCGGACCCTCATCGAAAACGCACACATCTTGCTGTCGTCACTTGATGACACTTTTCTGGACATGCGTGTTCTTCCAGCGTCAGCGTTCATGCATCGCACTGTGACGTCATCGGAGCCAACAGCTATAAAAGAAGCCACGCAGGAATACAGCTTCAGTGGGCACGGCGGACTCGGATCGACCATGTTGCTAACGGAAACACCGTTCTTCGTACTGCAGGTTATCCTGGGTTCCGCTGCATTACGAACAACTGGACTCGTGTGGCCCCATGGCGCTTGCTGCTGCGATGGAAATCGGACCCTCATCGAAAACGCACACATCTTGCTGTCGTCACTTGATGACACTTTTCTGAACATGCGTGTTCTTCCAGCGTCAACGTTCATGCACCGCACTGTGACGTCATCGGAGCCAACAGCTATAAAAGAAGCCACGCAGGAATACAGCTTCAGTGGGCACGGCGGACTCGGAACGACCATGTTGCTAACGGAAACACCGTTCTTCGTACTCCAGGCTTTCCTGGGTTCCGCTGCATTACGAACTACTGGACTCGTGTGGCCCCATGGCACTTGCTGCTGCGATGGAAATCGGACCCTCATCGAAAACGCACACATCTTGCTGCCGTCACTTGACAATTTTCTGGACATGCGTGTTCTTCCAGCGTCAGTGTTCATGCATCGCACTGTGACGTCATCGGAGCCAACAGCTATAAAAGAAGCCACGCAGGAATACAGCTTCAGTGGGCACGGTGGACTCGGATCGACCATGTTGCTAACAGAAACACCGTTCTTCGTACTGCAGGTTATCCTGGGTTCCGCTGCATTACGAACAACTGGACTCGTGTGGCCCCATGGCGCTTGCTGCTGCGATGGGAATCGGACCCTCATCGAAAACGCACACATCTTGCTGTCGTCACTTCATGACACTTTTCTGGACATGCGTGTTCTTCCAGCGTCAACGTTCATGCATCGCACTGTGACGTCATCGGAGCCAACAGCTATAAAAGAAGCCACGCAGGAATACAGCTTCAGGGGGCAGTGCGGACTCGGATCGACCATGTTGTTAACGGGAACACCGTTCTTCGTACTGCAGGTTATCCTGGGTTCCGCTGCATTACGAACAACTGGACTCGTGTGGCCCAATGGCGCTTGCTGCTGCGATGGAAATCGGACCCTCATCGAAAACGCACAGATCTTGCTGTCGTCACTTGATGACACTTTTCTGGACATGCGTGTTCTTCCAGCGTCCACGTTCATGCATCGCCCTGTGACGTCTTCGGAGCCAACAGCTATAAAAGAAGCCACGCAGGAATACAGCTTCAGCGGGCACGGCGGACTCGGATCGACCATGTTGCTAACGGAAACACCGTTCTTCGTACTGCAGGTTATCCTGGGTTCCGCTGCATTACGAACAACTGGACTCGTGTGGCCCCATGGCGCTTGCTGCTGCGATGGAAATCGGACCCTCATCGAAAACGCACACATCTTGCTGTCGTCACTTCATGACACTTTTCTGGACATGCGTGATCTTCCAGCGTCAACGTTCATGCATCGCGCTGTGACGTCATCGGAGCCAACAGCTATAAAAGATGCCACGCAGGAATACCGCTTCAGTGGGCACGGCGGACTCGGATCGACCATGTTGCTAACGGGAACACCGTTCTTCGTACTGCAGGTTATCCTGGGTTCCGCTGCATTACGAACAACTGGACTCGTGTGGCCCCATGGCGCTTGCTGCTGCGATGGAAATCGGACCCTCATCGAAAACGCACACATCTTGCTGTCGTCACTTGATGACACTTTTCTGGACATGCGTGTTCTTCCAGCGTCAACATTCATGCATCGCGCGGTGACGTCATCGGAGCCAACAGCTACAAAAGAAGATACGCAGGAATACAGGTTCAGTGGGCACGGCGAACTCGGATCGACCATGTTGCTAACGGGAACACCGTTCTTCGTACTGCAGGTTATCCTGGGTTCCGCTGCATTACGAACAACTGGACTCGTGTGGCCCCATGGCGCTTGCTGCTGCGATGGAAATCGGACCCTCATCGAAAACGCACACATCTTGCTGTCGTCACTTGATGACACTTTTCTGGACATGCGTGTTCTTCCAGCTTCAACGTTCATGCATCGCACTGTGGCGTCATTGGAGCCAACAGCTATAAAAGAAGCCACGCAGGAATACAGCTGCAGTGGGCACAGCGGACTCGGATCGACCATGTTGCTAACGGGAACACCGTTCTTCGTACTGCAGGTTATCCTGGGTTCCGCTGCATTGCGAACAACTGGACTCGTGTGGCCCCATGGCGCTTGCTGCTGCGATGGAAATCGGACCCTCATCGAAAACGCACGCATCTTGCTGTCGTCACTTGATGACACTTTTCTGGACCTGCGTGTTCTTCCAGCGTCAACGTACATGCATCGCACTGTGACGTCATCGGAGCCAACAGCTATAAAAGAAGCCACGCAGGAATACAGCTTCAGTGGGCACGGCGGACTCAGATCGACCATGTTGCTAACGGAAACACCCTTCTTCGTACTGCAGGTTATCCTGGGTTCCGCTGCATTACGAACAACTGGACTCGTGTGGCCCAATGGCGCTTGCTGCTGCGATGAAAATCGGACCCTCATCGAAAACGCACACATCTTGCTGTCGTCACTTGATGACACTTTTCTGGACATGCGTGTTCTTCCAGCGTCAACGTTCATGCATCGCACTGTGACGTCTTTGGAGCCAACAGCTATAAAAGAAGCCACGCAGGAATACAGCTTCAGTGGGCACAGCGGACTCGGATCGACCATGTTGCTAACGGGAACACCGTTCTTCGTACTGCAGGTTATCCTGGGTTCCGCTGCATTACGAACAACTGTACTCGTGTGGCCCCATGGCGCTTTCTGCTGCGATGGAAATCGGATCCTCATCGAAAACGCACACATCTTGCTGTCGTCACTTGATGACACTTTTCTGGACATGCGTGTTCTTCCAGCGTCAACGTTCATGCATCGCACTGTGACGTCATCGGAGCCAACAGCTATAAAAGAAGCCACGCCGGAATACAGCTTCAGTGGGCACGGCGGACTCGGATCGACCATGTTGCTAACGGAAACACCGTTCTTCGTACTGCAGGTTACCCTGGGTTCCGCTGCATTACGAACTGGACTCGTGTGGCCCCATGGCGCTTGCTGCAGTGATGGAAATCGGACCCTCATCGAAAACGCACACATCTTGCTGTCGTCACTTGATGACACTTTTCTGGACATGCGTGTTCTTCCAGCGTCAGCGTTCATGCATCGCACTGTGACGTCATCGGAGCCAACAGCTATAAAAGAAGCCACGCAGGAATACAGCTTCAGTGGGCACGGCGGACTCGGATCGACCATGTTGCTAACGGAAACACCGTTCTTCGTACTGCAGGTTATCCTGGGTTCCGCTGCATTACGAACAACTGGACTCGTGTGGCCCCATCGCGCCTGCTGCTGCGATGGAAATCGGACCCTCATCGAAAACGCACACATCTTGCTATCGTCACTTGATGACACTTTTCTGGACATGCGTGTTCTTCCAGCGTCAGCGTTCATGCATCGCACTGTGACGTCATCGGAGCCAACAGCTATAAAAGAAGCCACCCAGGAATACAGCTTCAGTGGGCACGGCGGACTCGGATCGACCATGTTGCTAACGGAAACACCGTTCTTCGTACTGCAGGTTATCCTGGGTTCCGCTGCATTACGAACAACTGGACTCGTGTGGCCCCACGGTGCTTGCTGCTGCGATGGAAATCGAACCCTCATCGAAAACGCACACATCTTGCTGTCGTCACTTGATGACATTTTTCTGGACATGCGTGTTCTTCCAGCGTCAGCGTTCATGCATCGCACTGTGACGTCATCGGAGCCAACAGCTATAAAAGAAGCCACCCAGGAATACAGCTTCAGTGGGCACGGCGGACTCGGATCGACCATGTTGCTAACGGAAACACCGTTCTTCGTACTGCAGGTTATCCTGGGTTCCGCTGCATTACGAACAACTGGACTCGTGTGGCCCCACGGTGCTTGCTGCTGCGATGGAAATCGAACCCTCATCGAAAACGCACACATCTTGCTGTCGTCACTTGATGACATTTTTCTGGACATGCGTGTTCTTCCAGCGTCAGCGTTCATGCATCGCACTGTGACGTCATCGGAGCCAACAGCTATAAAAGAAGCCACGCAGGAATACAGCTTCAGTGGGCACGGCGGACTCGGATCGACCATGTTGCTAACGGGAACACCGTTCTTCGTACTGCAGGTTATCCTGGGTTCCGCTGCATTACGAACAACTGGACTCGTGTGGCCCCATGGCGCTTGCTGCTGCGATGGAAATCGGACCCTCATCGAAAACGCACACATCTTGCTGTCGTCAATTGACAATTTTCTGGACATGCGTATTCTTCCAGCGTCAACGTTCATGCATCACACTGTGACGTCATCGGAGCCAACAGCTATTAAAGAAGCCACGCAGGAATACAGCTTCAGTGGGCACGGCGGACTCGGATCGACCATGTTGCTAACGGAAACACCGTTCTTCGTACTGCAGGTTATCCTGGGTTCCGCTGCATTACGAACAACTGGACTCGTGTGGCCCCATGGCGCTTGCTGCTGCGATGGAAATCGGACCCTCATCGAAAACACACACATCTTGCTGTCGTCACTTGATGACACTTTTCTGAACATGCGTGTTCTTCCAGCGTCAACGTTCATGCACCGCACTGTGACGTCATCGGAGCCAACAGCTATAAAAGAAGCCACGCAGGAATACAGCTTCAGTGGGCACGGCGGACTCGGAACGACCATGTTGCTAACGGAAACACCGTTCTTCGTACTCCAGGCTTTCCTGGGTTCCGCTGCATTACGAACAACTGGACTCGTGTGGCCCCATGGCGCTTGCTGCTGCGATGGAAATCGGACCCTCATCGAAAACGCACACATCTTGCTGTCGTCACTTGACAATTTTCTGGACATGCGTGTTCTTCCAGCGTCAGTGTTCATGCATCGCACTGTGACGTCATCGGAGCCAACAGCTATAAAAGAAGCCACGCAGGAATACAGCTTCAGTGGGCACGGCGGACTCGGATCGACCATGTTGCTAACGGAAACACCGTTCTTCGTACTGCAGGTTATCCTGGGTTCCGCTGCATTACGAACAACTGGACTCGTGTGGCCCCATGGCGCTTGCTGCTGCGATGGGAATCGGACCCTCATCGAAAACGCACACATCTTGCTGTCGTCACTTCATGACACTTTTCTGGACATGCGTGTTCTTCCAGCGTTAACGTTCAGGCATCGCACTGTGACGTCATCGGAGCCAACAGCTATAAAAGAAGCCACGCAGGAATACAGCTTCAGTGGGCAGTGCGGACTCGGATCGACCATGTTGCTAACGGGAACACCGTTCTTCGTACTGCAGGTTATCCTGGGTTCCGCTGCATTACGAACAACTGTACTCGTGTGGCCCCATGGCGCTTGCTGCTGCGATGGAAATCGGACCGTCATCGAAAACGCACACATCTTGCTGTCGTCACTTGATGACACTTTTCTGGACATGCGTGTTCTTCCAGCGTCAGCGTTCATGCATCGCACTGTGACGTCATCGGAGCCAACAGCTATAAAAGAAGCCACGCAGGAATACAGCTTCAGTGGGCACGGCGGACTCGGATCGACCATGTTGCTAACGGAAACACCGTTCGTCGTATTGCAGGTTATCCTGGGTTCCGCTGCATTACGAACAACTGGACTCGTGTGGCCCCATGGCGCTTGCTGCTGCGATGGAAATCGGACCCTCATCGAAAACGCACACATCTTGCTGTCGTCACTTGATGACACTTTTCTGGACATGCGTGTTCTTGCAGCGTCAACGTTTATGCATCGCGCTGTGACGTCATCGGAGCCAACAGCTACAAAAGAAGCCACGCAGGAATACAGCTTCAGTGGGCACGGCGGACTCGGATCGACCATGTTGCTAACGGAAACACCGTTCTTCGTACTGCAGGTTATCCAGGGTTCCGCTGCATTACGAACAACTGGACTCGTGTGGCCCCATGGCGCTTGCTGCTGCGATGGAAATCGGACCCTCATCGAAAACGCACACATCTTGCTGTCGTCACTTGACAATTTTCTGGACGTGCGTGTTCTTCCAGCGTCAGTGTTCATGCATCGCACTGTGACGTCATCGGAGCCAACAGCTATAAAAGAAGCCACGCAGGAATACAGCTTCAGTGGGCACGGCGGACTCGGATCGACCATGTTGCTAACGGAAACACCGTTCTTCGTACTGCAGGTTATCCTGGGTTCCGCTGCATTACGAACAACTGGACTCGTGTGGCCCCATGGCGCTTGCTGCTGCGATGGGAATCGGACCCTCATCGAAAACGCACACATCTTGCTGTCGTCACTTCATGACACTTTTCTGGACATGCGTGTTCTTCCAGCGTCAACGTTCATGCATCGCACTGTGACGTCATCGGAGCCAACAGCTATAAAAGAAGCCACGCAGGAATACAGCTTCAGTGGGCAGTGCGGACTCGGATCGACCATGTTGCTAACGGGAACACCCTTCTTCGTACTGCAGGTTATCCTGGGTTCCGCTGCATTACGAACAACTGGACTCGTGTGGCCCAATGGCGCTTGCTGCTGCGATGGAAATCGGACCCTCATCGAAAACGCACACATCTTGCTGTCGTCACTTGATGACACTTTTCTGGACATGCGTGTTCTTCCAGCGTCAACGTTCATGCATCGCCCTGTGACGTCTTCGGAGCCAACAGCTATAAAAGAAGCCACGCAGGAATACAGCTTCAGCGGGCACGGCGGACTCGGATCGACCATGTTGCTAACGGAAACACCGTTCTTCGTACTGCAGGTTATCCTGGGTTCCGCTGCATTACGAACAACTGGACTCGTGTGGCCCCATGGCGCTTGCTGCTGCGATGGAAATCGGACCCTCATCGAAAACGCACACATCTTGCTGTCGTCACTTGATGACACTTTTCTGGACATGCGTGTTCTTCCAGCGTCAGCGTTCATGCATCGCACTGTGACGTCATCGGAGCCAACAGCTATAAAAGAAGCCACGCAGGAATACAGCTTCAGTGGGCACGGCGGACTCGGATCGACCATGTTGCTAACGGAAACACCGTTCTTCGTACTGCAGGTTATCCTGGGTTCCGCTGCATTACGAACAACTGGACTCGTGTGGCCCCATGGCGCTTGCTGCTGCGATGGAAATCGGACCCTCATCGAAAACGCACACATCTTGCTGTCGTCACTTGATGACACTTTTCTGAACATGCGTGTTCTTCCAGCGTCAACGTTCATGCACCGCACTGTGACGTCATCGGAGCCAACAGCTATAAAAGAAGCCACGCAGGAATACAGCTTCAGTGGGCACGGCGGACTCGGAACGACCATGTTGCTAACGGAAACACCGTTCTTCGTACTCCAGGCTTTCCTGGGTTCCGCTGCATTACGAACTACTGGACTCGTGTGGCCCCATGGCACTTGCTGCTGCGATGGAAATCGGACCCTCATCGAAAACGCACACATCTTGCTGCCGTCACTTGACAATTTTCTGGACATGCGTGTTCTTCCAGCGTCAGTGTTCATGCATCGCACTGTGACGTCATCGGAGCCAACAGCTATAAAAGAAGCCACGCAGGAATACAGCTTCAGTGGGCACGGTGGACTCGGATCGACCATGTTGCTAACAGAAACACCGTTCTTCGTACTGCAGGTTATCCTGGGTTCCGCTGCATTACGAACAACTGGACTCGTGTGGCCCCATGGCGCTTGCTGCTGCGATGGGAATCGGACCCTCATCGAAAACGCACACATCTTGCTGTCGTCACTTCATGACACTTTTCTGGACATGCGTGTTCTTCCAGCGTCAACGTTCATGCATCGCACTGTGACGTCATCGGAGCCAACAGCTATAAAAGAAGCCACGCAGGAATACAGCTTCAGGGGGCAGTGCGGACTCGGATCGACCATGTTGTTAACGGGAACACCGTTCTTCGTACTGCAGGTTATCCTGGGTTCCGCTGCATTACGAACAACTGGACTCGTGTGGCCCAATGGCGCTTGCTGCTGCGATGGAAATCGGACCCTCATCGAAAACGCACAGATCTTGCTGTCGTCACTTGATGACACTTTTCTGGACATGCGTGTTCTTCCAGCGTCCACGTTCATGCATCGCCCTGTGACGTCTTCGGAGCCAACAGCTATAAAAGAAGCCACGCAGGAATACAGCTTCAGCGGGCACGGCGGACTCGGATCGACCATGTTGCTAACGGAAACACCGTTCTTCGTACTGCAGGTTATCCTGGGTTCCGCTGCATTACGAACAACTGGACTCGTGTGGCCCCATGGCGCTTGCTGCTGCGATGGAAATCGGACCCTCATCGAAAACGCACACATCTTGCTGTCGTCACTTCATGACACTTTTCTGGACATGCGTATTCTTCCCGCGTCAACGTTCATGCATCGCACTGTGACGTCATCGGAGCCAACAGCTATAAAAGAAGCCACGCAGGAATACAGATTCAGTGGGCACAGCGGACTCGGATCGACCATGTTGCTAACGGGAACACCGTTCTTCGTACTGCAGGTTATCCTGGGTTCCGCTGCATTACGAACAACTGTACTCGTGTGGCCCCATGGCGCTTGCTGCTGCGATGGAAATCGGACCCTCATCGAAAACGCACACATCAAGCTGTCGTCACTTGATGACACTTTTCTGGACATGCGTGTTCTTCCAGCGTCAGCGTTCATGCATCGCACTGTGACGTCATCGGAGCCAACAGCTATAAAAGAAGCCACGCAGGAATACAGCTTCAGTGGGCACGGCGGACTCGGATCGACCATGTTGCTAACGGAAACACCGTTCTTCGTACTGCAGGTTATCCTGGGTTCCGCTGCATTACGAACAACTGGACTCGTGTGGCCCCATGGAGCTTGCTGCTGCGATGGAAATCGGACCCTCATCGAAAACGCACACATCTTGCTGTCGTCACTTGATGACACTTTTCTGGACATGCGTGTTCTTGCAGCGTCAACGTTTATGCATCGCGCTGTGACGTCATCGGAGCCAACAGCTACAAAAGAAGCCACGCAGGAATACAGCTTCAGTGGGCACGGCGGACTCGGATCGACCATGTTGCTAACGGAAACACCGTTCTTCGTACTGCAGGTTATCCTGGGTTCCGCTGCATTACGAACAACTGGACTCGTGTGGCCCCATGGCGCTTGCTGCTGCGATGGAAATCGGACCCTCATCGAAAACGCACACATCTTGCTGTCGTCACTTGATGACACTTTTCTGGACATGCGTGTTCTTCCAGCGTCAACGTTCATGCATCGCACTGTGACGTCATCGGAGCCAAGAGCTATAAAAGAAGCCACGCAGGAATACAGCTTCAGTGGGCACGGCGGACTCGGATCGACCATGTTGCTAACGGAAACACCGTTCTTCGTACTGCAGGTTATCCTGGGTTCCGCTGCATTACGAACAACTGGACTCGTGTGGCCCCATGGCGCTTGCTGCTGCGATGGAAATCGGACCCTCATCGAAAACGCACACATCTTGCTGTCGTCACTTGATGACACTTTTCTGGACATGCGTGTTCTTCCAGCGTCAGCGTTCATGCATCGCACTGTGACGTCATCGGAGCCAACAGCTATAAAAGAAGCCACGCAGGAATACAGCTTCAGTGGGCACGGCGGACTCGGATCGACCATGTTGCTAACGGGAACACCGTTCTTCGTACTGCAGGTTGGTAGTCATACCAGTACATTTCGTAGTGTCTGCCGCGGTATTGTTGTCCTGCCGTGCCCCCATTGTTGTCTTTCTTTGGCATACAATTGTTTTGTTTCTTGTAAATTGCTCCTCTGTGGCGACGTCGAAATTAATCCTGGCTCGTCTCAGAAGGAAATTCTGGAACAATTATTGGATGGTCAAGAGTCGCTTCAAGCTGAAATCACTGAAATTAAAACAGAGCTCGTTAAAACTGTAAATATAGTGACGGACCTGCAACGTGTACTATTAATGATGGAAAAAAAGCTTAATCAACCGTCAACCCTCACCGATCCGCCTCAGCAAATCCACACAACATTGAAATCAATAGAAAATGTCGATTTCAAGCCAAAAAAATAACCGATCTCGAAGATCGAAGCCGACGTTCGAACCTAATTATACACGAAATCGCTGAAGACCCTGAAGAGACTGAAACTACGCTGAAAGATAGAGTAATCAAGGAAGTATTTGAAGATAAACTGCAAGTTAGTTGCCTGTCTATAGGGCGTATACATAGGCTGGGACGTAACGGCGGGAAAAGGCCTATAATTATTTACCTGCAGAATTTTGTAGAAAAAAAGACAATAATGGAGAACGTTAGGAAACTAAAAGTCTCAGGTATGTCGATTCAGAATAACTACTCGCAGTGTACACTGAAGAAGCGCAAACTACTCTGGGATAGCTCGAAAGAAGACAGGGATAAAAAAAAAGGTCGCCCTTTTTCACGATAAGCTGAAAGTGGATAAAGATATGTTCGTCTGGGATGAACCCCAAAATAAGCGCGTAAAGATAGCCTCCTCAAAATCTAGAACACCTCAAGAGGACGAGGCATGACGTCACTCGGAACAATGCAAGCAGCTGCGCGTAGTGAACCTTAATGCACGTAGTTTAGTTAATAAAACAGCCAATCTTGAAATAACCTTATCACAGCATGATCCACACATTACAGTGATTACGGATACGTGGCTTCACAGCGAAGTGAATGATGATGATGTATTTCCTCCCGCCTACACGGTATTTCGAAAAGATAGAGAATCTAGAGGTGTTGCCATAGCTATCCTCATTAAGAAACAAATTTCGGCCGTCTTGCAGGACGAGGTACCAGAAATTGAATGCCTATGCGTAAAATTGTCTTGTTGGGGTCATAACTTTGTTTTATATTGCCGCCAATATTTGGAGTGTTTGTTCGTTTTTCAAATCTGCCGCGACACCACCTTATCGCTTTGTTTGCGACGCAAGACGCGACTAGATTTATTTCAATTGATCGCAGTCAGGCAAAGCTGATTCTACGTTGTTCCGGAATGTTCTAGGAACTTTGCGCCCTTTATCTCGAATGTTCGCTATCAGCTTTAAATTGAGCACGGCCGACAGCGGCGGGCATTCTGTTCGACGACCGCCGAGCACGCTTGTCGCTTCGCCGCCGCCGAGTGATTCAGTCCATTTTGGGTGCAAGTCAGCCCAAAAAACAGTTCTTTTAGAAGACCCTTTCGTCCGCCTTCATCGCTGCTTCGACTGCCGTCACCACTACGTGACATCTGGTGGAGGTGCTGGGTAACTTCCATGTTCCGGACGCCCCCTTCAAGTCGTGAACCCAGCCCTAAGCGCTTCACACCCGAGGACGAACCAGCAGCTCAGCGAGCCAGCCGACGTCTCCAGGGGCGCGATTACGGATCAGTCTCAAAAAACTGTCTCAATATTGAGACAGTGACGTCAAAATGACGACACCGAGAAATGCCGACCGCCGAATCGGCCAATGCGGAGCAAGGAGGCGGTGGGCTCCGCCCCGAAACCACTAATCGCACGACAAGGGACCGTAGACTAATGTTTTGCAGTAAAAACGCAGTGAATAAAAACGAGTAATGTTTTATTTTGCTAAGTAACTGTATTTCAAACCCAACAACACCAAGCAAAAGAACCAGTGTTTTCATTTTTGCAATTAAGTTTGCTGTTCAGTCACTTTTTTTGCCGCGAAGGTGTGCTGTCAGCGGTATAGCGTGAACATTTTAGTCTGAAAATCAACAAAAACGCAATGAAGAAAACAAGCATTGTTTTATTTTGGTAGTAAACTGTGTTGCAATCTCAACAACACGAAAGAAAATTAGAAGCATTCTCAGTTTTGCAATGAAATTTGCTGCAGGTTAACTTCTCTTGCCATGAGGGCGCGCTGGCAGTGGTATAACGTGAACATGGCGGCCTGTAAGAAAACAGCTCATTCCATGGCTAGTTCCTGTTTTTTCGCGTGTCGTCTAAAATCAAGGTACTTTGCGGATGTCTTAAGTGCGCAGAAAAATCTGATTGAAGGCAGTGAATGCTACGGGCCTGCCGAGATCAACTTACAAGCAGCGCTCGGCTCGAAAATCGACGAAGACAACTTTAGTCTGTGTTCTCGGTCGGCGCCTATCGATCGCCGAGTGACGTAAGGTTCTGTTTATTTTCTTTAGAAAATACCAGAAAACCATGAATCATCACATAGAAGCAACTGCCGACAGATAGGTGCAGCTGCTGATAGCTTGCAATCTCGGTGCGGGAAATGAGAGCCGACACGGCCTGCCTCTGTGGCAGCACTCTTCTGCCTCGTAACCAAGTGTTGCCGCCCACATCGGGCTAAGCACTTGATGTTCCGTTTGTATTTTTGTAGCTCCGTTCGGTTTATGTTCAGTTGTTGCCGTAGTTTCTTTTTATTCCTGTGCAAGATGCAGAAATTGTGATGTTTATGCTCCACTTTGTTTAGAGAGAAAGGAAGCACTTGACTTGATAACTTTGCTATTGTCACCGAGGAGAGAACGAGCTTGTTCCATTAACGTTATTTACTGATCATGTAGTAGATCCAGGGTCAACCTGGAAAGAAGTAGTTTGCTTGTATAGAGGCTAATTGCAACTGGGCAGAAAGTTGAGCAAGTTTGTTCATGTTTGCTGGTACAGAGCGCTTGAATTGCATATGATCCAGGGCAGTGAGGTAGGTAGGACAGGGCAGTGATGTGTAATATTGTATTGCTCAGCAGGCGGAGTGATGTTGGTATAACTGGGTTTGGTGAGGGCAGTGTTTTAAGGGCTTTAAATACTTTGCATAGCTTCTAACATGCACTTCCTTTCAGGTCGGAAGATCACTTGTTTTTGTTTTTTTAATTATGGTCCATCATATCTGAGACACCCTGTATACAAGCCACTCCAGTTTGAAAGCGAACAGCCAGTTGAAAATGACTAGGACATTAAATACCTAGGCGAAAAGTAGCTTGACAGCAGTTGCACTTATCACACATTATATGATAGCACAAGGAGCTTGTCCGGCCATTCGGCATTGTCACCGTCTCGTGTCATCATGGACAAGACTTCATAGCCCTGTGTTACGCAAACCAAGCTAGGTGTCAGTTATGGGGCAATAACCGAGTGCTCAAAATTTCCCACAATGGAGCTGCCTGTATATTCTTAGAGCTGTAGAGCATTTCCAGTAACGGTGTTGCATGATTTGTGATTGTAAACTAACCTCTAATCACACACCATCTCCTTGATGATGTGTCTGTGATGTTTACACATCTTTGTCTATCAGTGAAGATGTTCTAGTCATTCAGCAGTCATTGTAGCCACTGCACCTTACAATCTTTATTATGCATTGTTGTACAGCGGTTTCCTTGCAGTAGGTACAGCTTTTAGCACAGAGCGAAACCCCTAGCCACACACCATTACGCTAAAAGCTTAGCTTTGGTATTTACACTACTTATATGTGCCAAAATGTTTTGTAGTCCGGAAAATGCATCATGTACACTGTACTATGCCATATTTATTGTACAGGTAGCCTCTGTATGAAAGAAAACATGCACTTTGAACTCAATTTTTCAGATTTTTTTTTCTTAACTGCACTCAGAAATGCCATACGGTAATTGTACATCAAGGTAAAGTATGCTTGTATGTACACTGCCTTTTCTGCAATAGAAACACTCGTGTCAAATGCTGTGCCTAAAAAAATAAACGCGCTTACTGAATGTATGATGCAATAAAAAACAGCTTTTTGATTCCAACAAGCATCACAAATATTTCATGCCTTATTCCAGCACTACACGTTTGGTTCATGCATGTTCGTCACACAGGTAATGACCACAGGCACTCCACCAAGCTGGAAGGAGACAGCAGAGAAGGGGCAGGTGGGCTGACATAAGCATTGACAAAAGAGAGTTCAAAATGATGCTTTTCAGAAATTGGGCGAGCTGCTTCAACACCTTTTCCGTCTTCAGGAAGAGACTGTGCAACACGCTGCTGAGGGACTGGAAGATATACTAGCAAACACACTGAAAATGAAGTGGCAGCCGGTGGGGGCACTTGTTTGTCACTGCTGGCTTCTCGCTGCACACAGGTTGGCCAAGGGCACAACCACATCACACAATTGCTCACACACTTGCAGATGTGCGTTGTGCAATGACACAAGGAAATGACAGTGGCAACAGGGGAAGAGTGCCTGATACGACTCTCTATGCCAGCATGGTGAGTCGTCTCTGGACGCTAGATTTTCCATCGCAACTGCCGCTGCACCATCCCTCGGTACGCCTTCCTCTGGAGACGGGTCGTCCTAGAGAGGCCAAAAGTACAGCACCGTATGCTCTTCTCAGGAGGCAGGTGAGGAGGGATCCTGTCTGTACGAGGCAGCCACCATTTAGAGGTGGCCCGTTATCTGGGTCAGAGGTAGTGTCGCCTGCACCCTCTGCTGATATGGGCACATCCAAACAGAGGCTGTGAAGTGCAGCACGTGCGGTGATGATGCGCACTGTCCACTTCCACTGGCAGTGGTGCATCCGGTGTCCTTGAAAGCAACGGAAGCAGCTCTTCGGCACACCAATACAGCGCTCAGCCACAAATTGTGTGCAAGCATGTGGCGTGTTGTACAGGCCTTCTGCTGAGTCAGGTCTGTAATGTCATGCAACTGGTGCAGGCAGCCATGGCTCCAGTGGGTAGACATAGTTTCCTGCATAACAAAAAATGATGCAGCTAAGCATGTCCTTTCTCAGTGATCTCAACAGCATTACACGACACTCTGCTATACAGCAGAAAACTCACGCCAAGTAGCCCACATCCAGGCTTTGCTGAATATGACATTCAAGAGCATACATACATGCAGGATTTAGATGTATAAGTGAGCACTACTGTAAGTTCAGTCTTTTACCACCATATTCATATAAATGATGCGCTATGATTGCCTACAAAACACAAGCGCTGTCAGGTGCATTTTGCTTTGGTTTCTTCAACAGGAAAGGCTATGCATTTCAACAATGTAATATGTGTCCTGTGTTTCTGCTGCAATTATATTTAACAAAAGGAAAGGGTGGCAATACACTGTATCATACTGTAAAGTGTCTGCATTTGTGTAACTGTCCAGACTGATTCTTGTAGCTTTAGCAGATCCGGCCAAATGCATAGTGCTGGAGCTCAATAGATGTGACTGAGTTCGCCCGACGGGTGACACGGCTATTTTACTGCTTACCCAGAAAAAAAATCACCGTCGTCCAGCAGGCCTTCCTCCGCCTCGGAATGCCGCCAGACAAACGCGTCGCGGAAGTATCCGGGTCAGCGCGAGTCCACGGCCAGGATGCACATGTTCGCGCCACAGATCTGAGAAAAAACAAGCACAGCCCGTACTCACTCTCGCTGCCGAGGCCCGCACTTGTAGCTCATGCACTTGTAGCACTTGAACTCATGCGGTCAAAAACAGTGGCCGAGGTATACTCACTATTACGTCCGCAGCGTAGAACCGCTTGCGGCTCGTTCGCAGCACTGCCCCCAGACTCCTTGATAGTGATGAGTGCCCAATCGACACACCCGACGACGCCGGAGATGCTGCCGCGGCGAACGTTTAGGCAAAGGACGCCCTCCTTCGCCGCCGCCTTCCCCTCGGTTCTCCTCGGAAAGCGAACACCCCCCTTCTGTTACCCAACGTTGACATTGGTCTCCGCTGCCCGCCGCAAAGGCTTGTTCACAGTCGGTTGGGCTGCGCCGACGTTTTCTTCATTTCCAACGGCGCCTTGAAACCCACCGGAGGCGAAGAAGCGCAGCGCGCACAGCACTGCCGCTCCACTGACAGCGCACTCACCCGCGCACCTCCCAGTTCAACGGCGAGTTCGTCGCACAGACACTGCGCAGTCTCCTCGAAATAACTCTCCCGCGCGTCAAAGTCGTCTTCATGCACCCTCCGACACCGTTGCTCGCGCGGTCACCCGCGTATACGACGATGTAAACAGCCGCCATTTTCTGTCTCAAACGTGTTGATACTACTTTTTCCAGTCTCAAAAAATCGTCTCAATCTGCTCGCATAATTAGATGGCCAACGTCACCACTTCTGCGCCATTTACGACGTCAGTCAGTGACGAAAAAAATCAAAATGGCCGCCGACCAATAGGAGAGAGCCAAATGATATACTTTTTGAGACAATTTCGATTGAGACTGATCCGTAATCGCGCCCCAGGGAGAGGAGCCTGAGTTCGGGAAACTGCCGGACCGCACCAGACAGCGAAAAGACGCTGCTACCAGCACTGCAACCTCGCCAAAGATGTCGACACCGATCATACTGCAGCAGCCGCGGGTGCCGCCAACTTTCGATGGATCCCTAGGCGAAGACCCTGAAGAATGGTTGGACCAATTTGAGCGCGTGGCGTCATTCAACAAGTGGGATGATGCGGCAAAGATTGGACACGTTTTTTTCTCATTGGATGGCTCCGCACGCACGTGGTACGAAAACTACGAGTCGTCCCTTACGACATGGGAGCTATTCAAGAGAGAACTATTGAAGGTATTCACCAGTGTCGTGAGGAAAAAAACAGCCGAACGACTCCTCGAGTCCAGGATCCAGCTTCCGAATGAGCCCGTCCGCAGTTACGTCGAGGAGATGAAGCGCCTATTTCGCCGCGCCGATCCCGGGATGACCGAGGAAAAGAAAGTTCAGTTTTTAATGCGTGGCGTAAAAGAACAACTCTTTGCAAGCCTCGTCCGCCAGCCGCCAAAAACAGTCGAGGAGTTTATGCAAGAAGCCTACACGATTGAGAAGACCCTCGACGTTCGAGCTCGGCAGTACAATCGCCCTTCCTCTGCCTGTGCAATCCGTTCGGACACGCCGGCCACCACCAGCGACAGCTTGCGGGAAGTTATCCGCGAAATCGTCCGAGAGGAGCTACGCCGATTACTGCCATCTTCCCCACAGCCACAAGCAGCGGCTCTGATGGATGTGGTACGGGAAGAAGTGCAACAGGCACTTGGCACCCCGACGGCCACAGAACCCAAGGCCATGACCTACGCCGCTGCAGTAAGTACTGCTCAGCCCCAGCGACAACCCCCACGTCCTCCCCGAGATGAGCCAATCGTTCCACAACGCCGCCTCCCAGCCCCCGCCCGCCCAGCCTATGACCGACGCTCAAGCCCCAGGAAATGCGACGCCTGTAGGACTTCCGACAACCGGCCGTTGTGCTTCCATTGCGGTGAGGCCGGCCATATTCTTCGTCACTGCCCGTACCGACGTATCGGTCTTCGAGGATTTGCCGTTAACGCCCCACGACCACGCTTCGGACAACGTCCGCACAAAATCGACGAGTACCTGCGTCGAGAAGAGTACACGCCGAACCGATTTTCGCGCTCACCATCGCCGTCAACCTCGCGCTTTGCGTCGCCACGCCGCAGCTACGCAGCCGCGGTACGAGGAAGGTCGCCCAGCCCCCGTAGGGGAAACTAAAGGCAGCAACCTCTGGAGGTGAGGTTGGTCACGAGCTAAACGCCGAAGATCCTCCACCGACCACGCCCCATGAAGACGCTGCACCCGCGACGCCGCATGAAGAACCGACACTCGCTGCACCGACGCCGCACACAACGAGAACCTCGACCACGACGCAAGCTACCTTGAAATCGACGCCGCCACCCAGAGGAGCTTCGACCACACGCCCCATCCGCGACTCGCATACGCGACGAAGCCGTGACCCGACGCCGAGAGCGACATGCAATGCAAGAGCCAGGACCTCCGACCTAGAAGTGACTATCGACGGCCGGAAAGCTACCGCTCTAGTCGACACAGGAGCCGATTACTCGGTGATGAATGGAACATTCGCTGCGCAGCTCAGAAAAGTCACAACGGCTTGGGAGGGCCCACAAATTCGCACCGCTGGGGGCCACCTCATTACGCCATCAGGACGATGCACAGCGCGAGTGACTGTCAAAGGACATACCTATCCTGCGACCTTTGTTGTGCTACCGCAGTGCTCCCGCGAAGTGATCTTGGGTATGGATTTCCTTAATGAGCATCAGGCGATCATCGACCTGCGATCCAAGCTGATCACGCTTTCGACGGACGAAGCCATCGCTTCGATGAAAACTCGGGAAAATCACGTTGCCCTAAGTGTCCTGGAGGAAGAAGTGAGCGTCCCACCCCGTTCAAGCGTTATCGTGACCGTAGGCGCCACGAAAGCCATAAACACTGAAGCCATCATCGAGGGGAACATGCAGTTGCTACTAGACCGAGGAATCAGCATCGCAAGAGGCATCGCACATTTCCGCAATGGCCAGGCCGAAGTACTGCTGACTAACTTCAGCGAAGAATACCGGCATATTAACAGAGGAACGACGATTGCTTTCTACGACGAAATATCTGACGTACGAGATTCCTTCGCCCTCTCCGACCCCTCCGCAGAAGAACCGCCTGACCAAGAGAACTCGCCCACTTTCGACATCAACCCAGCCCTGCACCGGAACAGACAAGACCAGATCCGCAATCTGCTTCAAAATTACAGTGAGTGCTTTTCGACATCGCCGAAGGTGCGACAGACGCCAATTGCCAAGCATCGCATTATAACGGATCAACACGTCCGACCTCTCCGTCAATGCCCCTACCGTGTGACTCCGCGAGAACGACAAGCCATCCGGGACCAAGTCGAAGAAATGCTTCGCGACGACGTCATCCAGCCTTCAAACAGCCCATGGGCGGCACCGGTTCTTCTAGTGAGAAAGAAAGACGGTGCACTTCGATTCTGCGTGGATTACCGCCGCTTGAACAGCATAACAAAGAAGGACGTCTACCCCCTCCCCCGCATCGACGACACACTGGACCGCCTCTGCAACGCCAAATATTTCTCATCGATGGACCTCAAGAGCGGCTACTGGCAAATTGAGGTCGACGAAAGAGATCGCGAGAAGACAGCATTCATAACTCCGGATGGGCTGTTTGAGTTCAAGGTGATGCCATTTGGTGTCTGTTACGCACCAGCGACGTTTCAGCGAGTAATGGATACAGTGCTGGCAGGCCTGAAGTGGCAGATTTGTCTGGTATATTTAGATGACGTCGTTTTCTTCGCCTCGAACTTTGAAGAGCACCTCAAAAGACTAGGCGCAATCAAGTCGTCTGGCCTAACCTTGAAAGCAGAGAAATGCCACTTTGCCTACGAAGAGCTGCTGTTTCTAGGCCACATCGTTAGCAAGGAAGGAGTACGCCCAGACCCGCAGAAAACAGCCGCTATTGAACAGTTTCAACCGCCGGCCGATAAGACAGCAGTGCGCAGATTTCTCGGACTATGCGCATATTACCGACGATTTGTGAAAAACTTTTCGCGCATCGCCGAGCCCCTGACCCAACTGACGAAGGCAGACGTGCCGTTTAAATGGGAAGCGCCGCAAGCAGAAGCCTTCAAGGAACTTCAGCGTCGTTTACAGTCCCCACCGATCCTTGCGCATTTTGATGAAAACGCCGATACTGAAGTTCCTACCGACGCAAGCAGCGTGGGACTAGGCGCCGTTCTCGTTCAAAAAAGTGACGGGCTGGAGAAGGTCATCGCATACGCTAGCCGTTCCCTTTCTAAGGCCGAGGCTAACTATTCGACCACTGAGAAGGAGTGCCTTGCCATCATCTGGGCTACGTCGAAATTCCGCCCCTACCTCTGCGGACGGCCGTTCAAGGTGGTCAGCGACCACCACGCGCTCTGCTGGCTTGCCAATTTGAAGGATCCCTCTGGCCGACTCGCTCGATGGAGTCGGCGTCTCCAGGAGTTTGACGTCACCGTCGTTTACAAGCCCGGACGCAAGCACACTGACGCCGATTGCCTCTCACGAGCCCCTGTAGATGCACCGCCGCTGGACGACGATGAGGACGCCTTACTGGGACCCATCAGCGCAAGCTCTTTTGCTCAGCAGCAACGCTCGGACCCCAACCTAAAAGGCCTCATCGAGTACCTGGAAGGCAAGGTTTCTTCACCCCCCGCTTCATTCAAGCGAGGACTGTCTTCTTTCTGTGTGCAGAATGAGGTCCTTGTGAAGAAGAACTTTACAGCGAACAAAACAGCCTACCTCTTTGTTGTACCTACTTGTCTCCGCGAAGAAGTTCTACAGGCTTCACACGACGAGCCGACAGCTGAACATCTCGGGTTTACTCGCACCCTCCACCGCATTCAAGACAAGTATTACTGGCCCCGACTGTCTGCCGATGTCGCACACTATGTGAAAACATGCCGAGATTGTCAGCGACGAAAGACTCCTCCCACACGACCAGCAGGATTTCTGAACCCCATTGAACCTCCCTCAAGACCCTTTCAGCAGATTGGCATGGACTTGCTTGGCCCTTTTCCAACGTCGACGTCTGGAAATAAGTGGATCATCGTAGCGACCGACTACCTGACCCGCTACGCCGAGGCGAAAGCCCTACCGAACGGAACAGCAGCAGAAGTGGCCAAATTTTTCGTGGAGTGCATTCTTCTTCGACACGGCGCCCCCGATGTGCTCATCACGGACAGAGGAACAGCATTTACGGCGGAACTCACGCAAGCCATCCTGCGCTACAGCCAAACCAGCCACCGGAGGACAACTGCATACCATCCGCCGACCAACGGACTGACCGAGCGCCTGAACAAAACCATCGCCGATATGCTCGCTATGTATGTCGATGCCGAACATAAAACCTGGGATGTCATCCTGCCTTACGTCGTCTTCGCCTACAACACCGCAGTGCAGGAGACCACCCAGATGACGCCTTTTAGGCTCGTCCATGGCAGGGATGCCACGACCACGCTAGACGCCATGCTGCCCAACGTTACAGAAGAAGAGAACGTCGACGTTGCCGCCTACCTTCAACGCGCAGAAGAAGCTCGAAGGCTTGCCCGATTACGGATCAAAGATCAGCAGCGGTCCGACGCCAGACGCTACAACCTACGAAGACGCAACGCGGAATACAAGCCAGGAGACCAAGTCTGGGTGTGGACGCCCATTCGCCGCCGTGGATTGAGAGAAAAGCTTTTGCGCCGCTACTTCGGCCCGTACAAGGTTCTTCGTCGGCTGGGTGAACTGGATTATGAAGTCATCCCTGACACAATGACTGCATCCCAGCGACGCCGCGTACGACCAGAAGTTGTCCATGTAGTCCGTCTGAAGCCGTATTATGCGCGCTAAAGGCCGCTGCATTTCCATGCTCTATTTTCGCAAGATCCGTTTTTTTCCCTTACTAGTCGCATTATTTGTTTTAATGCATCGGGTCGATGCTTCTTTGAGAGGGGAGTAATGCCGCCAATATTTGCAGTGTTTGTTCGTTTTTCAAATCTGCCGCGACACCACCTTATCGCTTTGTTTGCGACGCAAGACGCGACTAGATTTATCTCGATTGATCGCAGTCAGGCAAAGTTGATTCTACGTTGTTCCGGAATGTTCTAGGAACTTTGCGCCCTTTATCTCGAATGTTCGCTATCAGCTTTAAATTGAGCACGGCCGACAGCGGCGGGCATTCTGTTCGACGACCGCCGAGCACGCTTGTCGCTTCCCCGCCGCCTAGTGATTCAGTCCATTTTGGGTGCAAGTCAGCCCAATAAACAGTTCTTTTAGAAGACCCTTTCGTCCGCCTTCATCGCTGCCTCGACTGCCGTCACCACTACGTGACAATATGCTCTGTATAGACCTCCCGATTCTGGACCTGACTGCTTAAATAAACTACAAAATCATAAGTCACAGCACGAAAATAGCAAAATTTTGTTGATGGGAGATTTCAACTTGCCTGGTGTGGATTGGGAACGCCTTGAGTGTTTTGGTGCTAACAGTAAGCATGCAAATAAAATGTTTAATATAATGCTAACTTACAACTTGATGCATGTAGTTCACGAACCAACCCGTCAAGTTGGTTCCACGAAATCATTATTAGATCTGTTTGTTCCTGCCTCGCAATCTTGTAAGGTTTACTGTCACTGTGGAGCAGGGGCTTTCTGATCACTGCCTAGTTAGTGCTTCCTTACCTTTGGTACAACACACTAAAAACAAACAATCATCACTACGTTGTTTTAAAGATTATTCACGTGCTAACGACGCATCTGTAACTGAGCATCTAGAAACCTACTTTCTAGATTTTGATGCTACTGATGTCTGCGCACTCTGGGACCGGTTCGAAAAAATTTGTTTTTATTGCATCAAAACTTTTGTGCCAAGCAAATATAGAAAAGAACGTAAGGAAACCCCATGGATGGCACGTAGCATAATTCAACTCCGGCGAAAGGTAAAACGGCACAAGAAGAAGCACACAGACCCTAAAGAGATAAAACATTTGCTCGACAATCTAGCATGCGCCATACGTGATTCTAAAGATTATTTTTTTTAACACATCACTTCAAAATTTCATAAAAAACGAGCCAAGTAAATTTTGGAATTACATCAGTGAGAAAAAGAAAACTGTGTCACAAGTTTCGGTGAACAACGCTATGGTATGTGACAGATGGCTATTGCCCAGCATTTTAATGAGTACTTTCAAAGCGTATTTTCCGCTCCGAGCCCGTGTACCGCGAATAGCCGGGTGTATCATCTTTCTGAAGTGAATTTCATATCTTATTCAGGTGTCTTTTCTATGTTATTAAACTTAAAAACGAAAACATCATGTGGTCCTGATAATATTCCAAATGTATTCCTTCGTCGTTATTCTGAAACCCTGACGAAATTCCTCGTGATCATATTTCGTGCTTCTTTGCTGACAAGCAAATTACCTGATGACTGGAGGACAGCCCGAATTGTCCTCGTTTACAAAAAAGGAAATCGTCTTTTGTTGCAAAACTATCGTCCTATATCATTGACTTCATCGTGCTGTAAGCTACAAAGTATAGAGTTGCGCACTGTGTGAATGAATTTCTAGAAAAAAATTTGGTCATAAACGAATTCGAACACGGGTTCAGAAGGGGTTTCTCGACAGTAACACAACTGATTACGGTAATTACCTCATTCGCATCCTGTATAGATAGTAAGGGCCAAATTGATGCAATTTTTTTAGATTTCAGCAAGGCGTTCGACAAAGTTCCTCATGATAAATTAATTCTAAAAATGAAACATATTGGCATTCCTGAGATTTTCATAACTTGGATAACCGCATACTTAAAGGACCGCAGGCAGTTTGTTGAAGTTGGTGGACAATGTTCGGGCTCTCTTCCAGTTTCATCCGGTGTACCACAGGGAAGTGTCTTGGGCCCTCTGCTTTTTCTTTTATATATTAATGACATTGTTCAAATAATTAGCCCATCAGTGCATATTAGATTGTTCGCAGACGATTGTATATTATTCAAAGAAATTACTAATAGGGATGACCAGAATGTTTTGAACAATGCTGTGAACAATGTTTTGAAATGTGCGACCAATGGGGCATGGTTCTCAATGCTGACAAAAGTGTGTATCTTCCGATAACAAGAAAAAACATACCACATAGTTACACATACAAATTAATTTCTTCCCCTCTTGAACAAGTATCTAACTACAAATACTTAGGCATAACTATAACTAGCAAATTAACGTGGAACTTGCATATCAATAACATTTGCTCTTCCGCATTTCGCAAATTATGCTGCTTAAACTGAAGAACGCGCCTCCTAACATCAAGCTACTTTGTTATTCTTCTATAATCAGACCAAAACTCGAATACGCATGCATAGTGTGGGACCCGTATACTAAATCTAACATAACCAATTTGGAACGAATACCGAGAACGGCTGTTAGATTCATCTTTAATAAATATGCAAAGACTGACTCCCCCACCACTTTGATGGAAATTAACCAAATTGAACGACTTGAACTCCGAAGAAAAAAGTTCAGGTTAGAGTTTCTTGCACTTTTATTACAGAACAAATTTGGTCTGGACCCCTCGTTATACTTAAAGCCGTTATCTGCCAGACAAACTCGACATTACCACCCTAGTTTTCTAACTCCTATATTCGCCAAAACAGACACCTACAAGTTTTCATTTTTCCCACGAGCTATAAGAGATTGGAATCAAATAAACCAACCATTGCCCCATGAGGTCTAACCAATTAGTGCTATTTCTGTCTTTTTTCCAGTGTTATTTCCTTCTTATTTCGCTCATTTGTACGCCCACCCTGCTTGGACTTAGTGTCCGCAATATTTGATAAATAAAAAAATAATTAATAAATAAAAAAGAATTAAAGCTGATTCTGGCTACTGTCGTCATTCTAAAGCGGGATCAGGCAATTCCTGCAAAAAATCGCTACTGGGCTGTACGAAACGAGAAAATCCTATGCTAGCACGAGGGTTAAAAGCGAGACTGAGCGAGCAGTGCCTGCGTCTCGTCAACCTCACCGTCATCCGCTTTGCGCCGCATTGGTTATTTCACATTTAGTACGACGTTCTTGCGGACTGGTTGGCTAATTTTCGAGGAAGGTCAGAAACTGCGCAAAAGCACGAGGACAAGGAAACGAACACTACACCACGGGCGCAGACTGCCAACTGTTTATTTGCCTGGGGTGTCGTGCATGTTTTATTACCATCTGTCCTCGCCCTTTTGTGCTGTTTCTAGCCTTCCTTAGTTATTTTCTCGTTGGGGGCGATGAAGCAGTAAACCATGTGGCCTCTGAGCGAAGTAAGCAAAGCCAAGTGTGATAGCGCAGTCGCTTGTTTGGTGGGAGCTTATTAGATAGCTTTAGTTGTGCGTCTGCAAAGGCTTTGCGTACGCATGGAGCTTGCGGGGATGGTAGTGCGCATGTGCAGAGCGCAAGCACAATGTGAATTTTTAAACCTTTAGAGACTTGTATTTTGAAAACTGTGAGAAATACGCCGGTGTTTTTTGTTGTGCTGGATTCTACAGCAAAGTGGATATTATGTACAGCCCACGTCAAAAGTATACAGCCCAAGGGGTTTGATTTTAAGCTGTTTAGTGGGGCTCCGAAGCACATCCAGCAGTCCACGGCTTGAAAGGATTGAGGAAGCGAAGCCATTCCTCTTTCGAGAAGTTAACGGTCGCTCAGGATGTATAACGAGGCATACACCAGGCCTTAAAAACAAACCCCCTCGGGCCGTAATAGTTTAGACGGGGGGTGTACCTCATATGGATCAATAATTAGATGATTATTCAGCTTAAATTAGCTAATAAACTTTCGTATTTCTTGTTTAGAGGGTAAGCTTATATCGCAAAATTTATCCGTCAACATAGATAGGTTAGCCTTGTTTTTAAATTTTTTTTACTCATAAATGTAGTTCGCCGCGGTGGCTCAGTGGTTTGGGCGCTCGACTACTGATCCGGAGTTCCCGGGTTCGAACCCGACCGCGGCGGCTGCGTTCTTAGAGAGGAAAAACGCTAAGGCGCCCGTGTGCTGTGCGATGTCAGCGCACGTTAAAGATCCCCAGGTGGTCGAAATTATTCCGGAGCCCTCCACTACGGCACCTCTCTCTTCCTTTCTTCTTTCACTCCCTCCTTTATTCTTCTGTTACGGCGCGGTTCAGGTGTCCAACGATATATGAGACAGATACTGCGCCATTTCCTTTCCCCCCAAAACCAATTATTATTAAGTGTCGAAGGAAAGCTTGTTCAATTGGCTTGCCCACAGTATCTAACTACACAATGCCGTCGCTGTGCATGGTATTGCTGCCGAAATCCAGTTAGCTTATACATTATCAAATGCGCTAACTGCGCCTGCGTGTATTTGACGCATGCGTTAGAAATGTGAGAAGCAATTTTTAAAAAATCTGCAATGCTGAAAAGCCAACTCAACGAGCTTTCAGGTGCGTATTTTGGACGGTCGATATCTTGAACGATGCTGCCGATTAAGAATACTTAACAGCAGCTGACATTCGATGTTGACAGCCATCAATTTTGCAATATAACCTCGCCTCTAAGATTAAAAATAGAAAACTCTATCAAAGATCACCATTTCACTACTGATACATTTGATGTATATAATGTTTCCCTTGCTGTACAATCCAGCTCAGAAGACCACACCGACATAACTAAGTATTCAAAATAAAAATGTGAAAAAGTAACAAAATCACCCTGTTTAAAAAATCAATGGGAAGAAAAAATATATCGGTCCCGCTCTTTGTCCGCCACATTACACACACACACACTATTAAGGTAAGGGAATCGGGTTACGGTATTCAGGCTTTGTCTTTTTATTAGAGAGGGGGCGGTCTGCCGTGTGAAACTGCTGTAGCAAGAGGTAAGGCAGAAAAGACCTAACGTTTTGATAAAACACGTTTCACCTTGTGTTATCCATTCAATTCTCCTCGTTCATACGGCCACATGTACAGTCGGGGCTAAGAGTTTCTAGGATGCATGAGCTACGAACGAAGCCGACAACTTTGTTATTGCCCACTGGATCAAAACCTTACTTGTGGAGATGAAAGTCCATCTCAAGTTCTTTAATATGTGGTAGTTAAAGGATGTGATCACTGAGAAACAAGGCGTTTAAAGGGCTTCACTAGCGTCCTAGAGACTTCTGTCTCCGAATGTACCTGTTTGGCCGGAAACTCCACCAACATATGCGCCTCGTAAACAATGAGAATGTAGAAGCATCATATGCTCTTTTCGCCTAGCTGTACCTGTGACTGATGCTGATGTACGGTTTTAGAAAAAATGAATCTTGCTGCTTTAACTTTATGAGGACTTGCCAAAAATGTTTCAGAAGGAAAGTTACACCTCACAAAGCTAGAGTTTTATTTCTGGGTGGGAACAGGTAAGATTGGTGTTCTTTCTTTGTTTACTTAGCTTGCTTTTATCCTCAGAACGTAGCGGATCATAGATGAGACCTGGTTGTTTTTTTTTAACACATCTTAGTTTGTTTTTCCCTTGTCGGAGTGGTTCTGCACGTGTACAACACATATATTTTTGTCTTTCAACTATAAAAATTAACTTTTTAGTTATTGTGCCTGATCGTTGATCATAGCTCGTGGCTCTTTGTTTACGGGCTATTGCAGCCATTAACCCCGAAAGAGGTACGAAGGTTGAGAAGACAGGCGGGAAGCAGCACTGCCTGGCACCGAGAGCTGCTGCACTCGTAACAGCACTCAAAGGCAACCTCTTTTAGATTTCTCGCTAGTGTTGTTTTTTCTGGGACATCACATTTCTTTTTCTAAAGTAATAGGTGTTTTATTATTGCATTGATAAATGTAGCCCTCACAAATAGTTTGGAGTTGGGAGGCTGCTTAAAATCTCATGGTCCCATGTTTCAATACAGTGTTCTCTCATATTGTCACGCAGTGGTGACGGCAGTCGAAGCAGCGATGAAGACGGACAAAAGGTCTTCTAAAAGAAAACTGTTTATTAGGCTGACTTGCACCCAAAATTGACTGAATCACTCACCGGCGGCGAAGCGACAAGCGTGCTGGCGGTCGTCGAACAGAATGCCCGCCGCCGTCGGCCCTGCTCAATTTAAAGCTGATAGCGAACTTTCGAGATAAAGCGTGAAAAGTTGCTAGAACATTCCGGAACAACGTAGAATCAGCTCTGCCTGGCTGCGGTCAATCGAGAAAAATCTAGTTGCGTCTTGCGTCGCAAAGAAAGCGATTAGGTGGTGTGGCGGCAGATTTGAAAAACGAACAAACACTGCAAATATTTGCGGCATTACTCCCCTTTCAAAGAAGCATCGACCCGATGCATTAAAATAAATAATGCCACTAGTCAGAGAAAAAAACGGATCTTGAGAAAAAAGAGCAAGGAAATGCAGCGGCCTTTAGCGCTCATAATACGGCTTCAGACGGACTACATGGACAACTTCTGGTCGTACGCGGCGTCGCTGGGATGCAGTCATTGCGTCAGGGATGACTTCATAATCCAGTTCACCTAGCCGAATAAGAACCTTGTAACTCAATCCACGGCGGCGAATAGGCGTCCACACCAAGAATTGGTCTCCTGGCTTGTATTCCGCGTTGCGTCTTCGTAGGTTGTAGCGTTTGGCGTCGGACCGCTGCTGATCTTTGATCCGTAATCGGGCAAGCCTTCGAGCTTCTTCTGCGCGTGGAAGGTAGGCGGCAACGTCGACGTTCCCTTCTACTGTAACGTTGGGCAGCATGGCGTCTAGCGTGGTCGTGGCCTCCCTGCCATGGACGAGCCTAAAAGGCGTCATCTTGGCGGTCTCCTGCACTGCGGTGTTGTAGGCGAAGACGACGTAAGGCAAGATAACATCCCAGGTGTTGTGTTCGGCATCGACATACATGGCGAGCATATCGGCGATGGTTTTGTTCAGGCGCTCGGTCAGTCCGTTGGTCTGCGGATGGTATGCAGTTGTCCTCCGGTGGCTCGTTTGACTGTAACGCAGGATGGCTTGCGTCAGTTCCGCCGTGAATGCTGTTCCTCTCTCCGTGATGAGCACATCGGGGGCGCCGTGTCGAAGAAGAATGCACTCCACGAAAAATTTGGCGACTTCTGCTGCTGTTCCGTTCGGTAGGGCTTTCGCCTCGGCGTAGCGGGTCAGGTAGTCGGTTGCTACGATGATCCACTTATTTCCAGATGTTGACGTTGGAAAAGGGCCAAGCAAGTCCATGCCGATCTGCTGAAAGGGCCTTGAGGGAGGTTCAATGGGGTTCAGAAATCCTGCTGGTCGTGTGGGAGGGGTTTTTCGTCGCTGACAATCTCAGCAGGTTTTCGCATAGTGTACGACTTCGGCAGACTGTCGGAGCCAGTAATACTTGTCTTGAATGCGGCGGAGGGTGCGAGTAAACCCGAGATGTCCAGCTGTCGGCTCGTCGTGTGAAGCCTGAAGAACTTCTTCGCGGAGACAAGCAGGAACAACAAGAAGGTAGGCTGTTTTTTTGCTCGCTGTAAAGTTCTTCCTCACAAGGACCTCATTCTGCACACAGAAGGAAGACAGTCCTCGCTTGAATGAAGCGGGGAGTGAAGAAACCTTGCCTTCCAGGTACTCGATGAGGCGTTTTAGGTCGGGGTCCGAGCGTTGCTGCTGAGCAAAAGAAAGCGATAAGGTGGTGTGGCGGCAGATTTGAAAAACGAACAAACACTGCAAATAGTCGCGGCAGGTGCGGGGTAGCCTTCCATGTTCCGGACGCCCCCTTCAAGTCGTGAAGCCAGCCCTAAGCGCTTCGCACCCGAGGACGAACCAGCAGCTCAGCGAGCCAGCCGACGTCTCCAGGGAGAGGAGCCTGAGTTCGGGAAACTGCCGGACCGCACCTCCACCAGATGTCACGTAGTGGTGACGGCAGTCGAAGCAGCGATGAAGACGGACAAAAGGTCTTCTAAAAGAAAACTGTTTATTTGGCTGACTTGCACCCAAAATGGAATGAATCACTCGGCGGCGGCGAAGCGACAAGCGTGCTCGGCGGTCGTCGAACAGAATGCCCGCCGCTGTCGGCTTTTTGGTTGTTTGGCTTTTGGTTCTCAGGCCATGCTATAGCGATTAAAATCAGTGTGCTGTGCAAACGTTTAATATTTAGATATTGTTAAATTAGCTACAGGCAACTTTCTTTGAGCAGCGAATTATGGAACCTCACGCTTTCATTGGTGTAAGCGACGTAAAGGTCGTATTTGTAATTGAATGTGCACTTTCTTTAAATGCTTGCACAGAAGCCGTATTTTCTGGGAAAAAAAACGTTTAATATATGAAGAACCAGGAAACAGAATATTGCATTAATTTCAAATGTATTTTCTGCAAACCAAAAAGAGAAAGGTGTGTGAATCAACAGGACAGTCAAAAATATACGATTGAACTCCCTTTATATTCAGATTTTCTGTACATGATAGAAAAGAAACACTGTAAAATAACAGAATAACTGAGAATAGAGAAATGAACTTCAAAGACATTTTACTAGCTTTAAGTAAATAACGAGAAAGAAAATTTTGAAAATCACAGACTCACATCAAAACAGAAATTGGAACTTCACTGAAATTTCAGAGGTATTTTCGGTAAATAACAAAAGAGTAACATTGTAAAGTAACCGAAGAACTGAAGAACAGAAAGCAGAACAGTACAGACATTTTTTGACAGGACAGCTGCCAGAAACGTGTGTTTTTGTTTCCAGAAAATTTTTACAGTGTGCCAGCCCGTACAGGAGGCCTGCGCACGGGGTGAACGATTTAGAGAAGTGCACTGCTCGCTCGCCGGGTAGCACAAGCCGCTCGCGCCCTGGACCGGGCGTGTCAACCATAAAGATTTCGAGAATCACATCCACTTGGAGGAATAAATGCTTTTCGATGAGTCAATCAATTCCCACCACTTCGTTCGGGCGTCAATTTGAGTGGCGCTTCTCCTCTCAGAATGTGTCTACAACGATTGGGCCCGAGCTGTAGACGCAGTACCCCAGTGGAGGATCCGCCGCTTGCACAATTAGGTTCCTGAGCAGAACTGGGTCGGCCTGAAAGGCAAGAAACGAATGCAAATGTTGAATGATGCCTGGTGGCCCTCTAATGCGATCTAAGAATAAAGAAAGAGTACGCCCTCCTGATCTGCCATTTCATTTTTCTTCCCTGAGATATCGAAAAATAAGTACGTGGCAGAGCAGCTCCTCTCGCACTTTTAGCTGTTAACTTCTTTAGTTGTTACCTTTTCCTGTGTTTGTCTCTTTTGAATGCGCGACGTGTTTCATCAAAGCAATGCACCAACCAGCCCAACAAGAAGTTCTAAACACGGATAATAAATGGCAGTAAATGTTTAATGCCTGTAGTTTGTCGATGCCATAATTTTCGGAGACGGTGCTACACAGCCTGGTTTAATATTATTACACGCACGTCACGATGGCGACAATGCCTGCAAGGCATTCAAAAATGCGCCTTTAAAAACGGTGCTAGGACGCGCCAAATCTGCTCAGTGCTGTCTAAATGTCGTATGAAATGATCTTTCCACAAATGCCAGGTTTATGGTTAACAAACCGTAAATGTAGCTATTAACTCGCTTTGCTCTAACACACAAGCCGAGGTTAACTAAGCAATTGTAAAAATTTCGCTGCACTGTGCCGGCACTTGTGAGGCCGCACCGTTTCCTCTCTTCACGTTCTGAGAGTGCGAAGAGGTAAAGGCAAAAGGTTAACATTTAAAGATCAAGAGGGGCATTCTCAGGTTATGTCTCAGGGCTTCCCTAAACAGATCTCGCGAACACCTTTTTGATGAGAGCGATAAGGTTGGCGGGCACGGGCTATCCTAACAGACTACTCGAGAGCATGGTGGAAAATAAACCATCATCACGCTTGAAGAAGGCCTGGAACGCAAAGAACTATGCCACCTGATCATGAATACGACAAGTACGGTATATGGGGGTTTAACGTCCCAAGGCGACTCAGGCTATGAGGGACGCCGTAGTTAAGGTCTCCGGAAATTTCGACCACCTGGGGTTCTTTAACGTGCACTGACATCGCAGAATCCACGGGCCTCTAGCATTTCGCCTCCTTTAAAATCCGACCGCCGCGGCTGAAAAGTGTAAGTGCGCCTTAATCCCTTATGTTACAAGAAATATCGCAGATAAGCAGCAGCTTCAGAGTGCACAGCTTCCACTATCGCAAAGAAGCAGTTTTCCCGCAACTGGCTTTACCTATGACGTCAATTTAGAGACCATAAGCAGAAGCCCTTGCTAAGCGAATTCGCAGCACTAAAGCCAGACGCCCATTATGTCCTTCCCAGCAGAGATCGGCCATTAATACTCTCGGAGACAATCATCTGCGCAGCGCCGGCGTTAAGCCACTGGATAAGTTTCTTGTCCAGTGAATCTACGCCGGCGTCACGTAGCCGCGTTCAAGCTGTAGGCGTACGCCCGTCTACCCTAGGCGAATATGTCACCCTTGCCAACGCCCGCCCGTGTCTTACGTGACCCGCTTGGGCTTCAGAGCCTAGAAAACGAGCCTTGCTCAGGAAATTTCTGGAATCTACAGTAAATATCTAGTCACAGTGTTGAGCTCAGTTTTTTACACGCTGATCGATACCGCCTCCAGTAGCCTGCACGTTTTGTCGGCGTCGCCGCGCACTTCACGCGCACGGGGGCACTAAATTTCCTCGCATGACAAGTTTGTCTTGTGAAGAATGCATACGCCATACTAGCTTTGATGATGGCCGCCTTCTAGCCAACGGAAATTGGTTAGGGCTCTTGGCTACTGAGCCGGAGCATGCGGATACGAATCCGGCCGCGGCGGCCGCGTTTCGATGGAGGTGAAACGCAAAAGGCGACCGTGGGCTCCATGTGCGATGTCAGTGCACGTTAAAGATCCCCAAGTGGGCGAAATTATTCCGGAGCCCTCCACTACGGCAGCTATTTCTCTCTTTCTTCTTTCACTTCCTTCTTTGTTCCTTGCCTTACGTCGCGGTTGTAATCTCAACATAGCTACATGTGAGACACCAGCTGCTGCACCGTTTCCTTTCCTAAAAAACCAATTATATTTGCTCCCTCTTACGACACTCCCCCACCCACTCGCTAACGCTCTGTTTCCCCGTCAAGCCTCCCCGAATGATGTGTTCTTTCACATCACATCAGCACGGCAGAATCTTGAGTCCCTTATCATACAGACATCGTCTAACACATTAAACAGGAACGACGGAACTCTACATCGTATCTATGCTAAATCATTAAAAACGCTACTGGGTGCTACAAAAGAACGGATCCGTGCGCCGATTGCTTCATAGTGAAAAAGGCAGCCGTAGTGCTCCCGAAACGTCTTTTCATCTTTTGACCTTGGCCAGTGACCAGCCATCTACATCACAATATGAAAGAATCCGTGCACACACCTCGACAATTTCAAGTCACGTTCACGAACACTTTAGTCCATCGTCTGGCCAAAAACATGCATACACACTACGATACGGACAGAAGAAAGGCTAGGGCATATTAACTTCACGAAAGATTTTCAGTTCAGAAAGACACGGCGCATGTGGGCATGGCAGAGCATGCGGACAGAGACGCCTTTTCCCTGGGAGTTGTCTATCATCAAGGTTCTCCCCTCGCATTGGCGACAATCGATAAAACAAAATTTCCCGAGGAGGCCGAAGAAGCTGCCAAAGCTGTAGCCATTACCTCCACCACTTCCAAATACATAATCAGCGACTCTAAAACCGCAATTCCAATTTGTCCAAAAAAAAGGGCCTACTCTGCAGCCATCAAAATATTACAAAAAATCTCCAATACCCGCCAGACTACATCGATCTGGGTCCCCGCCGATTCGGGCCATCCTGGGAACGAGGCGGTGCACAAATTTGCCCAATGATTCACAGTTACCCGAGAGGTGCGCTACCCGAGCTCAGGTCGGCCAAGGCGCGAGTGACGACCTACAAAGAAATTACTACTCACTTCAAGAGAGACACAAAAATCGTCCCCGAACAACATAGATCTCTAAGTAAAATTCAAGTCAGTTGGCGGCAGCTCCAAACAGACAATTTCTTTAATCCGCACATCTACTCCATATGGTTCCCAGAGCAGTTCAGCCCCGTTTGATCTCTCTGTGGGCACCATACGGGAGACACACCACACATCCTATACTCACGTAATCAAGACAAGCCATCGAACAGTCTGCAGCTCCCTACCCAATCGCAGTGGGAGGCCACGCTGCTCAGCTCAGACACCGAGGTTCAACTCCGCGTCGCGGAGCGGTCCGAAAAGATCACCGAATGACATCGTCGGTCGGCCACCTGGCGTCCGACCTAGAAATGGAGCCCACCGCGGGGAGAGGAACGTCATCCCAACCCGCCCCTAAGACCTCTTCTTTAGTAAAGTTTACCTCCTCATCCTCTCCATAAAATGCGAAGTACGCAAACGCCTGGCATGCGGCCAGCTTTCGGAACGACGCATCAACAGACTGTCCGTGGTATAGGGTGGACGTAAGACTAATTCCAGTGCAGAGGAGGATCGTATCTGCCTATGACGCTACTTCGTTTTCTGCAGAAGACCAGGAGCTGAACGACATGCCATCGCCAACAGTCGTCAAAAAGCTGGGAGTCATATTTGTAACGTATGGAATCCCCCTGGAAGTGTGTATCGATCATGGGGCCCTGTCTGCAAGTCAAGGGTTTCGTCCGTTCGTGACGAAGTACAACTTCCGACATGCAGCATCGAGCCCGGAGTCCCCCGCTGACACGGCTTAGCACAGAAGAGAGTGCTTGTGGTGAAGCCAATATTGAAGATAACGAAGCAAGCAGGCGAAGGTTTCTGGCTAGGTCTCCTTAGTAACTGCATGGTCGACTCCTATACAAGACTGTGGCGACACACTGTTGTGCTCGCGCTTCCTTCCTGCTGTGGAGTTCGGCGAAGATGGGCATGGGGAGGATTCCCTGGGAACCACCGCGACGGTGGGTGAGCCCTCTGGGGGAGACGTGGCTGCAGGAATGCCGGAAACAGCGACGACAATAGCGTCCCCACGTGTTCGAACAGGAATGCCGGAAGCAGCGACGACCATAAGCGTATTCGTTGCGGTCCTCAGACGACGAAGTGCGGTATCAGTGTAGTCACACTAGGGTTGAACAATTGCCAGAGTGCCGCGCCTTCGGCAGAGCTTCCGCGTTCCGGTCACCAGTACAAGATCTTTCAACCCCTGCTGGGAGACAGCCTGCATTCCTGTGTCATGCAGGCGCCTTCCGGGTCAACATGGGCGCGGTCCGGACACACGTGCGTGCCCACCTGGAGGCCGCGTGGACGATAACGTGAACGGGTCCTGTTCCCTTTACCTCGACCGAGCTGCAAGGAAACATCAGGACCGCCCTGTCGTGGGTGGTACCATCAGTGCCATCGTGTGATTGGACATCATTCTTCGAACTGTTTTCCCCAGCTAGGGATCTGGGGAATACGAAGAGTATTTAAGGAGCTGCTGTTTTGGTACCAGAGGAGAGCGCCCTTCTTGAGAGATACCAGGGACTCCCGACTGCTAAGAAGATCTCTGCACTGAGAAGCACTCTGAGTTGCCCGTACTTGTCCATTATGTAAATAGTCCTTTTATAAAGTTTTCCAAGTTTTTTTCCTCCGATCGTCCTCGCCTCTTCTCCGACCCAGTCATGCTATCTGAGACCCAACAACTGGTGGCAGCGGTGGGATACTGCTTCCTGAATTCCAACAACTGGTGGCAGCGTTGGGATGTCCAAGTGAAGTTACCGGCTCCAACGGACCTCGCCAGCTACGGGACTGACGGGCGTCAGCTATACCTTGGCAGGGTGAGTGGCCAATGTTTTCCGTTCATTTCAACAGACCGTGCTATCACGGGCAGATGCAAGGTGCGGATTCCTGTAGTCTGAGAAATTGAATTAGGGAAACTGTTTTGTCCACTTCAAGCTAGGGCTATTGTTTTAGTGGGCTTGCTAACGCATGGTGGAACTCACGATGGAGAAGGTAAAAGTGCAGGAGCTGCTCGAAATTTGCCAGGAGCTGGGGATTTCGCTACATTCTGCGAAATAAAAAAAAGAAATTCTCGAGGTTAAGCGGCAGGAGGAGGTGACTGCTGAGGAGGTCGACGAGGCTTTGGAAACGATTGTTGGACGCAAGAAAGAAAAAGAAGAGCTTCGGTTGGCTCAAGAGAGACGGAAGGTCCGTGAACGTGCTCGGAAAATGAAGCTCGAAATCGCGTCCAACGGAGGGATTATGGCCCGTCTTCGCCCTGTAGTGTCGGTAGACGAGCAAGGGAGGCAGAGATTGCAGGATCTCGTCTCACCATACCGCGTGGGAGGCGATACTGCACTCTTTTTGGTAAATTTCGAACGGGCATGCGGGAAGATGCACATCGACAAGAGCGCTTGGTCGGAGAAGTTACTTCCTCTCCTTCCGTGCGAGGCGGCCGAAGTGGTGGCTTGCCTCTCACGGGAAGAGTGTGATGACAACGAAAAGGTAAAGAGCGCACTGCTTAGAAAGTACCGGCTCTCTGCTGAAGCCTTTAGGCAGCGATTCAGGCAGGCAAAGAAAGGCGGAGAGTCGCATACTGACTTCGCGTACCGGCTTAAAGTGAACTTAAACGTGTGGCTTAAGACCGCTGAGGTGCACGGAAGTCATGACAAGGTACTGGAGCGCATCGCACTAGAGCAGTACTATAGCCCGATTCCAGAAGATCTGAGGATATGGCTGCAAGACAGGCTAACAGATATAGACCTAGACAAAGCGGCACAGCTGGCAGACGAGAATTACGTTCGCCGAAGCCTCCAAAGCAAGGCAGGGTACAACAGTGTGACGTTCCTTGTGTGTGCTACGAGGTTCCGCGTTCGACGGCGCGGCGTAGACGGAGACCCAGATGACAGCGGCATCATCAATTACCCAGCCATGCTCGTTGAGAGTGACGACCAGAACGAAGGGGTTTAAGCCCAACCGGACCCAACCGGACCCGCCGCCGCCGCCGCGGGGAAACGGGCTTTATCCTCCCCAATTGCCGTGGCGGTTCCAGGGGAGGCCTCCCGAGCACATCCCAGGACAAGGGACCACTTTCCCGGCCGGTGACCCGCGGGAACTGTCAGCGGGCTAGAGCGCGCCTTACCTTGAGGAGCGAGTGTCAGTTGATGGATGGAGAGCGGAGGCCGGTGACCCGCGGGAACTGTCCGCGGGCCAGGGCGCGCCTTACCACAGCCGACGCTATGCGCTACCTCGAAGACAACCTTCTTTCCCTCGGACTCAACACGTGAGGGGGTCGAGACCATAAGTGCGGTGGTATGTTTGTGCGCCCAAGTGAAAGCCCTAGCCCCCCTCCTTCCCCTCCGGCGTGGGCGTCCTCACCCTAGGGAGTGTGGAGAAGAGGATATAAAAATCGACAAGCAGTACGGAAGAGGGACGCTCAGGACAACATCGTTCGCCAAGGGGGCCTTCAGTGCCGAAGCCCGACGGCGTGCAGCTTCTGCCAGCAACCGTTCGAGATCAACTCCGGAGCCCCTCCATCGTCCCCATGAAGTCGTCGGCACGTAAGCTCGGACGCCCCAGCCTCTGATGTATAATCTTAATCATGTGTAATTATTGAATATATCTGTTTGTTTAAACTGAGCCATACGGTGTCTATTTACTTCTCCGTCCCGTGTGGACCTGCGCATTATGGGGGTCATGACAACAGGTTAGGAAAGTAAAGAGAATCCCCGACCGAAGGGTGCCACCAGCACACCGGGATCACCGAACAGAGGAAGCGGGATCAAAAGGAGGAGGTAGCGAAAACAAGATGGAGTCACCCAAATCTGCCGATTCGCCGGAACAGCAGGCACCTGGAGCCGGCGAGATTGAAGCGCGAAAGCCCATTGTCTGCTATAATTGCAACAAGGAGGGTCACATCTCAGTGAACTGCAAACAGCAAAATATGGCGTTCGCGTGAATGCGAGAGTCGGAGGAAAACCTTAAATTGCTGGAGCCATACATGCGTGGCGTGGTGATAAATGGCAAGAAATTCAGGGCACTGCAGGATTCAGCGGCTACCATGGATGTTGCTCACCCACCCTGTGTTTCCTCCACGGACTACACCGACGAATGCGCCTGGGTTAAGCAGGTCGCCGAAGAACAGAGTGCATGCTTGCCTATAGCGAAGGTGACTCTAGAGGGGACTTTTGGCAGGCTACACACAGAAGCTGCAGTTAGCGCAAACTTGCCGACACACTTGCCGTACCTGTTTTCGAACAAATCCTACCAGCTGCTGATAGAGAAAAATCTCTCTTTAACCTATGGCTTGGCTTGCATGACGCAAACACGTTCTCGAGCGCGAGAGCTCGCAAAGAAACTCGACTACTCTCCGATAAATGAGCAGGCACCGAACCATTCTCCCGACCAGCCGGGGGATTCATGTAAGAAAACTGATCCGTCTGAACCGCATGAGCATGACCATGAAGGTGTTTCCGAACCAGCGGTTGCTCATGAAATCCAATACATGGCCGATTCTGTAGAGAATGGGGCAACAGGAACCAACGCGAAGGGTTCGACATTAACACCTCCTTCGACTTGTTGGGAGGACTTGGCTAAAGTTGATAGGAAAGCACTCATTGCGGAGCAGAAAAGCAACCCATCGTTAAGAGCTCTAAGCAATAATGTCAGAGCAGCGCAGTCACTGTCTAAAGTGTACTACGACAAATCTGCACGCAAGCGCACCTTTCAATCTGGCGACCAGGTGATGTTGCTGCGTCCGTCAAAAAGGAACAACCTTGAAATGCAATGGGAAGGGCCAGCTAAGGTGGTGTCCAAGCTTTCGGACACCAACTATGAGGTCAAATTTAACAACAAACACAATCGGATAATCCACAGTAATTTGATGAAGCCTTATGTGCAGCGTCAGGCTATGGTTAACATGACGCTCAACATGCCAGAGGAAGAGATCTCAGACATACCTTATGTCATACATGAGGACGAGCAGGCAGAGAATGAGCTGCTGAATTCAATCGACAGAGAGCCACGTTTGACGGAAAGTCAACGAAGAGACATGAAAAACGTCGTCAGCGACTTTGAGGCGAAGTTTTCAAACAAGCCAGGAAACACAACCCTCATCGAGCACGACATTCAGCTGTCCAGCGAACAGCCGATCAGGTAACATACCTAGGAGTAGGTTTTCCTATTTCGGCCAGGATAAGTAAGAGCGAGTGGTGTAGCGTTCCTTGACTCTAGGTATTGGGGCGGGCAATATTGAACGCCACGTCGGCCAAATCAAGTCACCTATTCCCGTACCGTGTGCCCTCTAGCACCAACCTGATTTCATTTAGCGAATTTTTTTTCTATCCAAGTGCGCCTCGAGCGGGAGCACACGCCTTGGACAGGTGCCCTGTCAAAAGTACTCGTCAGCAGACACCATGTGTTCATTCAGGCAAAACATTTGATCTCTTCAAGTTTTAGTTGAAGTTTTCTTTTTGTTAAGTGCAGTTTTGGCCCTGAGTTTTGGTCTGGCGGGATGAGTGGGTTCTGAGGGCACTTGCTTTTGTCAGGTGTGGTTTGGTGTCTGTGATCCCTTTTGGCTAGCATTGCAGAGAATTCCCCAAAACGGCCATCTGACGAGGGGAAGCGATGCCGAGCTTCGGCACTGAAGGTCATCCGAAGACTCCCAGAGAACATCTGGTTCCTGGCACGCCCAGTCAGCCGAGCTACGTGCGAACAGTTCATCATCTGTGCGCAATATCTGGCGGCGGGGTGCTGTTTTGCGCGCGCTTCCTTCCTGCTGTGGAGTTCGGCGAAGTCGGGCATGGGGAGGATTCACTGAGGACCACCGCGAGGGTGGGTGAGCCCTCTGGTGGAGGCGTGGCTGCAGGAATGCCGGAAGCAGCGACGACAACAGCGTCCCCACGTGTACGAACAGAAATGCCGGAAGCAGCGACGACCATAAGCGTATTCGTTCCGGTCCTCAGACGACGAAGTGCGGTATCAGTGTGGTCCGCTTCGGTCACGCTGGGGTTGAACAATTGCCCGAGTGCCGCACCTTCGACAGACCTTCCGCGTTCCGGTCACCAGTACAATATCTTTCAACCCCTACTGGGAGACAGCTTGCATTCCTGTGTCATGCAGGCGCCTTCCGGGTCAACATGGGCGCGGTCCGGACACACGTGCGCGCCCACCTGGAGGCCACGTGGACGACAACGTGGCCGGGTCCTGTTCCCTTTCCGTCGACCGAGCTGCGAGGAAACATCAGGACCGCCCTGTCGTGGGTGGTACCATCAGTGCCATCTTGTGATTGGACATCATTCTTCGAACTGTTTTCCCCAGCTAGGGATCTGGGGAATACGAAGAGTAATTAAAGAGCTGCTGTTTTGGTACCAGAGGAGAGCGCCCTTCTTGAGTGATACCAGAAACTCACGACTGCTAAGAAGATCTCTTCACTGAGAAGCACTCTCAGTTGCCCGTACTTGTATATTATGTAAATAGTCCTTGTATAAAGCTTTCCAAGTTTTTTTCCTCCGATCGTCCTCGTCTCTTCTCCGGCCCAGTCCCGCTACCTGAGACACAACAACTGGTGGAAGCGGTGGGATACTGCTACCTGAATTCCAACAACACTCTGTGTATGCACATTTCTGCCCGTCACGTTAAAGTCAATCACTCCAAGGTTGCCTGTGAGCGTGTCCCAGCAGCCTCATGCCGTCCACCACAGCTAAAACCCTGCCTGGAACCTCGCTGAGCCTGTGGCCCCCTCTGGGTACCAGGCAGCTTGGCCCGGCATCATCTGCGGTAATCTCGCGACCCGCAACACACCTAACTCTGCTGCCCAACCCCTCAGGCGCCGGACATCAGCTGCTGAACCTGAACCACCGACACAGGGTACACTTCGCAGGCTGACCCATCTTCTTCACCTGCCACTCCATGCCCCTCGCTCCACCCCGAAACCTCGGCCGCAGCGCCACAGCCAGAGTCGCCCGCCTGAGCCGCGTCTTCGAACACCGGACGGCCTGCATGACTCTTGAAACATCCGATTTTTACAAACCTTGAAGGCTCTCCACTCCGCGGCGGGGAGGGGGGTGGGGGATGTAGCGACACACTGTGCGCAAATTTCCGCGCATCCTCCACCTTGTTATCATCCGGCCCAGCGTGACACGGTCACGCGTTGTACCGCGTTACCGATAAAGTACAGCGTCACCGCTGCGTCACGCGAGGCACGCGTCACCAACGGCGGCTACAGAAACAGGCTGCCCGGCTGGGAAGAGCGGCTCTTTTCCTTCCGCTACCGGACGAGCGTAGCGTGGGCATGCTCGTCCGCTGCCGTCGCTAATAACCAGTTGTTACGTTTTATGTTGGGATTCGTCCTTCGACCGATTGCCATCCCACAAGACGAACGGCCCCAGGGAAAATGTTTGAAGGAAAATGTCTGAAGTAGACCCTACGAGACTTTAACGACCGAATGAAGACGCAGCTGCAGAACCATGTTCCAACTGATGGCTCAAGGGGCCCTCAAGATCGCTCAGGAGATACAATGGTCATAGGAAGCGGCAGTCGCTGCCAAAATACTGCCTAGATCGTATAAGGACTTATAAAAGAAAAAAGGCGTTCAGGTGGAACCGGCGACATTTAATACCTACAGGGGAGCCTTTAGAAAGGAGGTGGTTGAAAACAACGTTACCAACGACGCTAATCACCTGCATACGCCGCCTGTGTTAGTTTGTGTCGGGCAGAGCCTCACGGTGCCAGTAACAGCGCACGCTTCCATTCCTCCCGCTAGAAGACCCAAAGGCAGGGCTGGCCTCCCCAGCATCTCTAGCATGACCCAAGCTGTATAAATTGTGAAGAACTAATGCTTTTGCTAGCGGAAAATGATCTACGGCGGTGCGATAACGTCTGCGCCAGTGTAGGTATTGTCAGTTGTTCTTGTCATTCTTGCCACTCGGCACAAGGCGTGCGTTCCGCGGTGGCTCAGTGGTTAGGCGTTCGGCTACTGAGCCGGTGTACCCAGGTTCGAACCCGACCGCGGCGGCCGCAAAACGCAAAAGGCGCCCGTGTGCTCTGCGAGGCAGGCGCACGTTAAAAGATCACCATGTGGTCGAAATTATTGCAGAGCCCTCCGCTACAGCACCTCTTTCTTCCTTTATTCTTTCCCTCCCTCCTTTCGCTTACATTGTGACTGAGGTGTCCATCGAGTAGTAACACAGTTACTGTGCCATTTCCTTCCCTCAAATATCACCAAAATAACCAATCTCTTTCCTTTGCTGTCGTGTTTAGCTGGCATAAACGAGCACCGAATAAAGCATTATGAAATGACCAGAACAATCTTAGACACACACAAACACACACAGTAGGACGAAGAACGAGACGTACGCAGAGCTGACTAACAAGTGAAGGTTTATTTCTGCGTAATCGAGTATAAATAGGCAGATGACGCCAACGATAATCAGAACACACGCGTCGTAATGATTGAGCCTCCTCAAGTAGTGACAGCTCCGTGGGCAGCAGTCCGTTTGCAAGGAATCGTGGAAGATGCACGAGAGAAATAATCTGGACTCTGAAGATTATGAGGCTGGGGAATTCGTGCCTGAGCATTCCATTAAATTCACTGCTGCACAAGGAGTTGTCACCTCTGGAGAAAGCTTTATCATTGTATTGCTCTCAACCCGAGCGTTTGTTTTGGTTGTTTTTTTCTTCTCGGTGCGTATATCATCTGGGTATTTATGCTCAATGTCTCGTAAATAAACCTTCAGGTGTTAGCGCTGTGTTCGTCTCGCTCTTCGTCCTACTCCCGATTTCTCAGATTGCACTGTTATCGTCAAGATGCTTCATAACCACGCACGAAAACCTCACTCAGGCGCCACTGCTTCGTTCCGTCAAAAAACAAAAACTTCGTAAAGCTCGCAAGTTTCCCTGTAAGGTTGTCGCTGCAATATGTCAGCCAAGTATGGCATCCTGCTTTCAACTGGGAGGCAGCAAAATAGGCCGCGCCTAAAAATGCGGGGAGCAGCTCTCTCACCTGGATGCTGTACCGCTCGTCGTCGTCGTTGGCCAGGTAGAGCAGCTCGAGCGACAGGCTGGCCCACACAGCCTGCACCACCTGCGCCCTCAGGCTGCCCAGGGCGAGCAGCTGGGTTCCCAGGGTGAGCCGCTCGCTCCGGTACGCCTCCTGCGCAGTGCCCGCGTTCGCCCGCAGTGTTTTCTGCCATGTGCTTGGCTGGCCAATGGACGTGCGCGCTGGTGCCATGTATCGAGCACAAACTGCAGTTTATGGACTCCATCTTAAACACTTCGTCGACTCGCCTAATACGCAGTCATTTGGTGCTATCTTATCTGCGACACCCAAATGAGCTTAACTCGTGGCAGTGCGCAAATGCACTGAAGCGGAGCACGCGATCGCCACGAAGGCAAGCGCACGGCTGGGCGACGTCCGCCAATGAACTCATTTTTCTTTCTGCCCAATCGCGCAATGCGGCAGAAAAAGACAACAAAGCAAAGGCGGCTTCCATTAGGCACCCTAGAGGTCCCAAGACGTTTTTAGGACATTTTAGAATTCCAGAGAAATGTTTGTTTTTCTGTGTCTTACCCAGCGGCAGTATTCTGTAAACTGTGCATTTTCCGTATTCCATTTTGCATCCATTCCGTCCTCTGTCAGTGGTCACTCATATATGAAAATGAAAACTGGTTTTTGTTTTTTGAGGACAAGAAACGGCACAGTATTTGTCTCACATATCTCGGCGGACACTCGAACCACGGCGTAAGAAAAGAGATAAAGGAGGGACAGAGAAGAAAGGAAAAAAGAGATGCCGTACTGGAGGGCTCAGGAATAATTTCGACACCTGGGCATCTTTGACGTGCACTCACATCGCACACCACACGGGCGCCTTTTGCGTTTCGCCTCCATCGAAACGCGGCCGCCGCGGTGGAGTTCGAACCCGGGCACTCCGGGTCAGTAGACGAGCGCGCGCGGCTTTCAAGCGTCTGGGGCAAGCGACCCGGGCATTGCGCGGTTGGCGGCCGGACCTTACCATGGGGTGTATAACGCAGCCATTGCAACCAGTGGTCATGCCCGCTAGTCTGCTGTTAACGGAGCGCTGCGATGCACCTCACCACTAGCTGCACATTGCATCCAATTTCAGCCAATGGTAAGGTCTGGTTGCCAACCACCCAATTCCCGGGTCGCTTGCTACAGACGCTTGAAAGCTGCGGGTATGTCCGAGTGACCACTGACAGATGACCGAATGGGCGCGAAATGGACGACTTAAAATAGCCAGCTTATAGAATATAGTCCCAGTTAGAAGCGTAACTACAAGAGATGGAAATGGTCCTTACCCATCTAAGTTAGCTGCTGTTAAGAAATTTTCTCTGCCTGACAACGTGAAAAAATTTGAGCACTTTATTGGTCTAAAGTCTTATTTTAGCAACTTTATAGCGAATTTCAGTACCATCTCGGCGGCTTAGCGCAGCCTTATAAAAAAGTACACTTCCTTTCTCATGGGTAGAGGCACAGCCAACCTCGTTCGGCCACCTGAAAGAAGCCTTATGTGAGCAGCATCTTCGAAAGGTTTTCACAAAAAAGCCCGGGTTACCCATACAAGTACACACCGTCGATTCAGGGCTCGGATTAGGAAGACTTTCTATTCAATTCAGTTAATTTTAGTATCAATGGTTTTGAGGACCGCTGACAAGAATCCTCAAAATAGGCCTGATGGGGCCCGCGGCCCCGTGCACAAGGCAACATGCAGCAAACATACATAATCGTAGCATACATGACCACGTAGATTCACGCTGATTGTACCACATCTGCTTCTGCGTTTGCAGGTTGGTTCCTTTTCTACTTTTGCTCTAATAGTAACGCCGCTGCTGCCAAACTGCTGCAGTGTTGTTTGTACCTTGTATGCCGACACATTATCAACATGTCGCGTTGTTGCGAGTGCAGGGCTTTGCTTCAACAAAATTCACCCTACTTAAGCTGTAGCGAGTGTAAATTCAGTTTTTATACTGGTGCTTGCTGTGGCGTTTCTGATGAAACGCTAAAGAGCAAAACGGAACTGTTCAAAAAAGCCTTGAAATGTGCCTCGTGCAGGCCCGGTGCCACAAAGAGTGGCAGTGGAAACACATCAGATGAGAAAGCCAAATCTATATTGCTTGACATAAGTAGAAAATTCTACTCGCTTCTTTGCCTATCTGGGAAAGTATGTGAGATTAAAAAAAAACGTTGTGTTTATATCTAACGAGTTCCACTAGTTCAAGAAACGGCTTGACGCTCAAGAAAAAGAAACGGTGGAGCTAAAGGCATGAATAGGCATGCTTGAAGAAAGCAACACACCTAAAGACTTGGCTCAGTTGAAGGCAGACATCAATGACCTTGAATGGTGGAGTCGGCGCCTAAATCTCGAATTTCACGGTATCTCTCTAAGTGACGAGGAAGACTTGCTAGTAAAACTAAATCAAGTGGGCTCGAAATTTTCGCTTCCGGCGCTCACTTGTCACGACATCGTCTCGATTCATAGGCCGCCTGCCAAGAAGGACAAAACCCCTCGCAAAATTGCTCGCTTCGGGCGTCAGGAATTGAGGGACCAATGGCTGGCCAAAAAGCACGCTTTGTGTCTTTCTAACTGTAGTTATTATATCAATGAGAACATTTCTAAACTTGCCCGCAGTCTTCTTCTTGCCACAAAATAATGGGCAAAGCGGTCTAACTATGCACTTGCATGACACTTGACTAGAAGGGTGCTTATCTACAAGGAAGGAGATACGGCCAGGGTTAATCCTTGTGAAGTTCATCTTGCTGCCGTTACCATGTAAGAGTCTTTGCTGCTATCACTCTGAAACAGTTGTAAGCAATGCATTGCTACAATTTACTGCTTCCACATCAGGTGGCTCATTTTCCTGAACTGGACAACAGCTTCTCGGCATTACAACTGAATATTCGGTCTATTCGGAATAAGTTTGATCGTCTTACTTATTTTCTCGAAAATCTGCAGCACACGTTTGATGGGATTTTATTAACTGGGACCTGGGCTGAGTATGAGACAAACTTGGTTAACCTTACTGGTTATGCACTCTTTTTCTTGAACCACGTGTCACTAGGAGGCGGCGTGGCTCTTTGCGTGAAAAGACATCATAAAGCTGATTCTGTTATTAGCGTTAGCGTGACCTCAAGCATTAATACCGATTTTCAACAAATAATTTCTTCAAACAAGTTTTTAAACGTAATCAAAACACCCTTTAGAATTACGTCAAAAAGTCTAGTCTTCTTGATCTCTGTTGTAGACAATGCTTCCTCTTTGACCTGCGCTGGAACAATTGCTTCTGATCTTAGAGATCGCGTTGCAATATTTGCTGCTGTGCCTTTTCCTTCTCCAGCTGCTCGAAATGAGTGTGAATTGTTTTCATGTCAATGTATTACTAGCTAAAGCTTATCCCGCTTTCGAACATTAGTAGCAGGGACTGACTGGAGGCCAATATATGAATGCCTCGGACCTGACGAGTGCTATGACCTATTTCATAAACATGTTAAAACTTCTCCATGACGAACGTTTCGTTTCAAGGTAAAAGTTAAAGACTTTAAATTTCGGAACACATGGGTTAATTCGCTGCACTTTAAGATGATGAACTGTAAAAATAAGCTTTTCAAGCGTTTTCTGCGCACCCGTGAACCCGCAGACCTAGCTCGGTTTAAACAGTATCGCAACAACTTAACCAATGAACTAAGATCAAAGCAGGGATACCAAAAACGCTTGCTCGAATACAACAAAGATGATATTAGAAGATTTTGGAGAATGTTGAATAACGAATTTCTATAAAAAATGCGGAGCTACAAAAGTGGGAGAGCATAAAATTAATACCAAGCCCCTATCTTGTTCTGCTCTTGCAGGCGGATTTATTAAATTTTTCACAAATTTTAGTCAAAAGAGACGTTGTGATGCAGCCCTTAGTTTCTTTACCAACCCCACCACAAACTCTATTGCCTTCTATCCCACAGACTCGGAGTAATTGTTTTCCATCTTAATGAACCTAAAATCAACTCGTTTTCTTGATTTTGGCAAACTTCAAATAAGACCGATAAAATTTATTCTGACATCATTTCTCCGTATTTCGCATATATTCTCGACTGCTCCATATCTTCTGCCCCTTTTCCTTTAATAATGAAAAATGCTAAGTTTTCAGTTATTTTAAGGCAGGGGATAAGAACGAAAACACTAACTACCGACTAATTTCTGTATTACCGGTTTTTGCAAAAGTCCTAGAGAAAGTTATACTTACAAAAACTGAGCACTTCTTCAAAAAACTTTAATTACTGGCAGTCAATTCGGTTTTCATGAAGGACGATCCGCTCAGCTGTTGCAAAAAGAAATTATATTAGAGGGTATCGAATGCAAGAATATAACAATAGGTATACTTGTGGACTTTAGTAAAGCGTTTGATCTCTTAAATCACGAAATATTACTTCATAATCTAGAACGGCACGGTATCCGGGGCTCTTGCCTTAATCTTTTTCGCTGGTATCTAAGTCAGCGTAAACATTCTGTCTCTATTGATGGCAAACTGTCTGATTTAAAGCCTATACAGTGTGGAGTTCCCCCAGGGTGGCCGTCTGGGTCCATTTCTTTTTAACGCTTATGTTATTGATAGAGTTCAAATTGCTTCAGACATTACGTATGTTCTGTATACTGATGATACAAGTTTTTTCGTTACCAACTCATCAACAGATAATTTATTTCAAAAAGAAAAAGTTGTTCTGGTGTCTTGAAACAGGTGGTCCAGATCAAACAGACTTGTCAATTCAAAGAAATCTAACGCAGTTTTCTTGCGACCTTTCAACTTTAGGGTAACTTTATCAGCGCCTCTTTTGCTTAATATTAACACGATAGAAATTGTGGGCAGCTTTAAATCATTGGCGGCCACCTTTGATGCACAAATGAAAAGGAAAGAACACAACATATATTGCAAAGAGGGTGTCTGTCTGAGAATTTTCTCGAAATCTGAGAATGATAATCTATAACGCCATACTTCAATCTTATTTCAACTATTGTCATTTGGTCTGGGCCACCACATCAACCACTAACATTAATGAATTAGTAATGATTCAAAAGAAAGCGATTAGATTAATTGCCGGCGCCAGTTACATAGCTCATAGAGCTGAGTTTTTCCTTCAGTAAGAGCTGAGTTTTTCCTTCAGTACAAGATTATTCGTATCAATGTCCTCTTTGAATACCGGCCAGTATAATAATAATTGTTTTTTGGGGGCGGAGGGGGGGGAAGGAATTGGCGCAGTATCTGTCTCATATATCTTTGGACACCTGAACCGCGTCGTAAGGGAAGGGATATACGAGGGAGTGAAAGAAGAAAGGAAGAATAGGTGCCGTAGTGGAGGGCTCCGGAATAATTTCGACCACCTGGGGATCTTTAACGTGCACTGACATCGCACAGCACACGGGCGCCTTAGCGTTTTTCCTCCATAAGAACGCAGCCGCCGCGGCCGGGTTCGAACCCGGGAACTCCGGATCAGTAGTCGAGCCCCCTAACCACTGAGCCACCGCGGCGGCCAGTATAGGCTCTCAGATTCTCTTCTCCCACAACAGCTGCTTTTCTTATGTCTCTCGCTAAATTTAAACCAAAAAACAAATATGTCTTTACCAGATGCAGTGACAAATGGGTTCCGGCACATGCAAGAACAAATTATGGTAAACAGGCGCTACAGTTCTCATTGCCTCAGTTGTTAAATAAATATATCGCAAATGAAAATGACGTCTTTACCTTATCTACCAGGACAGTAATCTTACGCTTTGTTAGCAGAACTGAGCAGGTTCAAGTGTTGGCGTTCTCTTTTGTTCCACAGTACTCATGCTATTTTGTTTAAATATTTGTTGCCTTGCAAATTGTTGGTCCTGTTTGCGAACTGCTCTGTACGCTACTTTACTACTTGTGTTATTTTGTACGGGGTCCCATACATTTGCAAGCAACATAGGCTATAGCTTTTCATCTGCGATCCCTCCCCTTTTAAGTGGAAAATAAAGTTCATTCATTCATGTTACACATCTCACACGCTATGCAGCACTCAGATCATTCAAGAAAAATCGGTGAAGGTACTTTAGCTTTTGTTTCCCATAGTTTGTTCACAAGCGCGGCATCACCCAGTGTTCAAATAGAAGAATGATACGTGTGTATATTTTAGATGATGACAAATTAGCGATATTGCAAGGAGCGCTGTTACTTCTTTCAATACCTTTCTTATACCGCTTGATTAACATAGTTCTGGCCAAAGATACGTGTTACATTTATTTCTCTAAATAAAGCAGCTGTGTAATTTTATTATTACTCGAAGCACCTTCGTTTCAACCTGCACTGCAAAGTTTGACAAGTCATTTAAGGTTCGTCTTAGTCGTTGTATCCCACACTAGATGGCAGTACTTTTTACATGATGAAAACAAGGAATTACATAATAAAAGCTTACATTCTTTGGCAAATAAGTTCTTACTTTCGAAATAACGCTAGCAACAAGTGAGATTTTTTTATATAACAAAATCAGTACGAGCCCTGAATGACATATGTTCTTCAAACAAGGCATTTGACGAAAGGCATAAGTATTATTTAGGTGCAGTGAACGTTTTAGTTGTGCTACACGGCATGAACAGTACAGCCATTGTTTTATAATTATTAATAAGAAGAGAATTTGCCTCATTACAAGATATTACCACACAGCTGACGCTCTGCCGTCGGCACTTGGTGGCCGAACCTTGTCTCCTAGCGCGTGGCCGAGCGTCTTCTTTCTCTAAAAATAAGCGCGGCTGTTCAGTGAACCTCGGCCCAGTAAATGGCTGTGCTTCCCGCTTCCTGCTGCGTTTGTCGGTGACGTTTGGTGGAGCCGTGCTGGGTACTATCCCATGTTCGCTGACCCCGACGATATCCTTGACGTTTCTCCCCGACGCGCGGACGCCACACCTGTCCACAAAGCCAGCCGTCGTCTGCGAGGCCGGCAACCCAAGTTTGAGCCACTCACAAGGCCTGCGCGAGCCATGACTTGCACCACTGGGAGCCAGACAGGTCAGTACTCCGGATGTGCCCCGCTGTTCGTCCTTCTCGCATCTCGGTCGCCACCATCCTTCCACGGCGACCATTTCGAGGATGTAGAAGATTGGTTGGCCATTTTTGACCGTGTGGCCGCAATAAAGCAATAGGACGATGAGCGGAAGATGGTGAATGTGTATGTCGCACTACAAGGCTGAACAAAACCGTGGTTTGAGAACCAGGAGGCGTCCTTCGCAAAATGGGCAGCTTTGCGCCGTGAGTTGCTCGCCCCATTCAGCTCGAGCGAGCGAAGGCAACAAGCCGAAAATTACACTTTGCTCCCAGTCACAGCAGTATATCGAGAGCGTGGCATGACAAGCCTCTTCAATCGGGCCGACCCTACCATTCCGAATCTGCAATGGTATGGCACCTTATGCGTGGGGTGTTTTTCCGCCTCATTCGCGAACCTCCAAGAATCACAATCGCCTTCGCCAACGAAGCTACTAGCATGGAAAGTCCGTTGCAAGAATGGAGTGCCCAATACGGCCACCAGACAAATGTAGCGGCCATTCACTACTGCGCGTCCTTGCCAGCCCCCGGGGATGAGGCGCAGTGACACCTTGTGTGGAGCATTGTCCACGAAGAATTGCTACACCTCCGCTTGGATGCTCCGTCGGCAAGCATAGCTTCTACAGGGGACGTCATCCGTGACGAAATCCGGTGAACGGTGCAGCCACCACCAGTACCACTATCCGAGCCGCACGTCATGTCTTACAGCGATGTCCTGTGCCGACCTGCCCCCGCGCCGCAAGCGTTTCGCCCCGTTGCCGGACCACGACCACCCCACCTTTCCCTGCGCCCCGTCGAGCAGCAGCAAGACGTGTGCCCTCCTATCAGCAAAACGCACGTGTGGCGCACGTCCAACAATTGCCCGCTCTGCTACCACTGCGGGGAGCCCGGCCATAATCTGCGGAATTGCCCGTACGGGCGGACGAGTTTGAGAGGATTTCTACCGGACACGCCTCGACCCCGCTTTAGTGAAAGACTGCGGGACATTGAGGATTACCTCGCCGCTCAGGTGCTGCCCCCGACCTCGAAGCGGCGCCAATCCCGATCGCCATCCCCGAGGCGCTGCGCTTCGCCCAGTCAGCCCTCTTCCTCTGGTAAATTCAGAGGCCTGTCCCTTCGCCGGGAAAACTGAAGACTGCGTCCTCCGGGCGCAGGGACGCCGCCACTGCACAGAGTCAACAGCATCCACCTGACGATTTGACGCAACCCGATCCGACGACCTCGCCGATGTGCTGCGAACGCCTGGTTGCCACTGGAATTTTAGTAACCGCCGACAGCTATGAAGTGACCGCACTCGTCGATACCGGCGCTGATTTTTTGGTGATGAGCAGTCAGCTCGCCTCGACTATCCGTAAGGTTCTGACACCTTGGTATGGACACGTGATCCGCACCGACGGTGGTCATGTAAGGACGCCGATCGGCGTCGGCACCTGCCGCATCCAGATCCATGTTCTTACTTTCACTGGCACCTTTGCCGTATTACGTGACTGTTCGAAAGATCTGATTCTGGACATAGATTTCCTTCAAGAGTATGGTGCAGTCATCGACCTTCGGGAGCTCATGGTATCTTTTTCCGCCCAATGAGCCGTTGACACCAACACCGAGCCTATCAGAGTAATGCTGCGCGTGTGTGACGACCACATAACGATCCCTCCGCGAGCCAGCAAGTTCGTCACAGTCGAGTGTAATGAAAGCACCGGCACTGTTGGCATCGCTGAAGCGAACACATCGCTGCTACTCGCTTGGAAAGTTCGTGTTGCTCGAGCCCTGGTAGAATTTGCCAACGGCCGCACCGAAATCTTAGCGGAAAACTTTACCCGTGAACCGCAACATTTGACGAAGACAGCGGTGGCCGCTTATTTTGACGAGCTTGGAGAGTGTACCAGCCAGTGCTCTCTGTCCACCGCATCGGACCTCGACGAGGCAACGGCTACAGCCATTCCGACCGGCGTAAAACGGCACCTATTGGCCAGTCAGAAACGCTGCTTGGAAAGCCTGAGATTTTCCGTCCGCGACTGTTTTGTGTCAACTTCCAAGGTCCGACAGACGCCGCTTACCAAGCACCAATTTAAACTTGCCGACGACCAAAGACTACTATGTCAGCGCCCTTATCGGGTTTCTTCAGAAGAATGTGACGCCATCCGCTGCCAAGTTACACAAATGCTCCAGGACGACTTCATACAACCGCCTACGGGCCCCTCGGCGTCGCCTGTTGTCCTCGTCACGAAGAAAGATGGCACCCTAAGGTTCTGCGTGGAGTACAGACGCATCAATAACGTGACAAAAAAGGATGTGTACCCCCTGCCACGCATTGATGACTCCCTAGACCGCCTGCGCCATGCCACATACTTTTCGTCATTGACCTCCGCAGTGCTTATTGGCAAATAGAGGTCGCCGAAAGGGACCCAGAGAAGACCGCCTTTATCACTCCTGGTGGGTTAAACGAGTTTAAAGTCCACCCTTTAGGCCTGTGCTCAGCCCCTGCTACATTCCTACGAATGATGGACACCGTGCTGCCTGGCCTGAAATGGCAGTCATATCATATATCTCGACGTACGTTCCGCCGGTCTCTCTCTCTCAAGCCAGAAAAATGTCACTTTGCGCTTCATGAGCTGAATTTCTTGGTCACATTGTCAGCGATGGAGGCTCTGGTCCAAACCCCGAAAAGGCGGCCGCCGTAGCTGCTTTCTCCAGGTCAACCGACAAACGAAGCCTGTGTCGTTTCCTGAGCCTCTGCCCGTACTAAGGCCGCTTTGTTCACAATTTGTCCAAGCTAGCTGAGCCTCTGACCCGCCTGACGAAGGACGCTGAGCCCTTCCTCTGGGGCTAGGACCAGGAAAGAGCCTTCACGGAACTTAAGTCCCCGTCTCCAATGTACGCCTGCATTTGGCCACTTCCAACACGGAACTGCACACTGATGCCAGTAACGTTGGTACCGGTACGATCCTTGTTCAGTGGCAGGATGGTCTAGAACGCGTGATTGCTTACGCCAGTGGCACTTTCTCCCCTTCCGCAGCCAATTATCCCACCGCCCAAAAAGAATGTCTGACTGCGCTGTGGGCAGTCAAGACATTTCGTCCGTACTTATATGGCCGCCCAATTCTGGTCGTGAGGGATCACCATTCACTGTGTTGGCTGGCGAACCTGAAAGATATCCCGGGCCGGCTTGCTCGAATGAGCCTTCGGTTACAAGAATTTGACGTCGCCATCATGCACAAGTCTGGCCAGAAAAACAGCGATGCTGACTGTCTATCCCGCCGCCAGGGGAGGAAATAAGTGCAAGGTTGGTTGGTTGGAAGCACAGGTGGGTCCCTGGGAGTCTAATTCCATTGGCTGTATCCACCACACATACTTCCGGAGTCTGAAAAGCCGCGAAAAACACTTGACGGTTAGTAGCTGGGAGCGTGACGCCAGTCCGAACCGGACCCCTGAAAGTCGTGGAGGAGCCCGAGGCAGCTGCCCCGGGTTAGGATTCCCTGTCTCCGAGTCGGAGCTATTGCGTCGTTGGGTGGTCGGGCATCCCGTGAGTGGAGCCGCACCATTGGACAACATCGACGCCCTCCCTGTCCTGGCCAGACAGGAGTCGAGCGATGATAAAATGAGGGTCAATATCTCGCTGTCCCCATTCCCATCACATTACCCATAACCCTTCCCTCAGTCCCATTCCCACAACCTATGTCCCACCCCCTCCGCTACGTACCAGGGGAGATCAGGGGAGTCTCCCCGGGCCCGCTCCCCCGGCTGTGGGTCGCTTAGTAGCATTACCCCATTTTTTTATTTTCCCACCTGCGGGTGGCAAAAGCACAACATTGCCTTCGGGCCTTTTCATTTATATTACGATTGGGTTAAGCCTGTGATACTTTAGTGGTACAGGCAGGAGCTTATTGGTTTACGTTTTTTTATGGCAGCTCCACCATACTCTTTGTCTATCCCGCCCTCCTATTCCATGCCCCACGGACGAGTCCGACGATTCTGCTTTCCTCGGTGCTGTCACCACGTCCGCACTCGCCAGCCAACAGAGGGCCAGAGAGGGATTAATTACACCATCTGTCCAACAGAGAGTGATTAATTACACCATCTATCTAAAGGTCGCCTACGCGCGCGTCATCTGCCGCGCCAGTGCCGTGCATGGCGGAGGGGTTTTCGGTGGGTGCCGCACGATGGCGCTACGACTGCACTCCAAGCACGGAGGAAATTTACGGGAAACGCAAGGTACTCTCTAAAGTCCGACATCTGTAATTTATATGCTCATAATTATTCATGGTCGCCTCAGTGCAGATCTCGAAGATACGTTACTAAGAAACTCGTGCATTCACTAGAGGCGCCTTTTCATGTTCAAACGTCGAAGCGTTGTGGCGGAGTAGAAGCGTCCCTGTCTCGAACGCCAAAGGCACTGGTTCGGTTTCTGGCCTACACCCCGGTTTTAATGCAAAAACATTACTTGGCTGTTTTCGCGGTTTCGTGTCCACAGAAAGGGGACGCAAAACATGTCGGCATCCCTTGCGTCGTTCGGTGAAGTGTTAGGAGTAAGCGAATGGTTTTATGTGATAGAGGATGATAAAATATAGATGCGCGTAAAATTCAGCTGATGTGGATAAATTAGATAGTATAGGCGAAAAAGCCGATTAGACATCGAAATAGTGCCGGACGTCAAAACAGTCGTGGTCATCGAAATTGTGGGAAATACGCAACCAAGCCGGATGAAGGATTGAAACTGATTAAAATTTGATCAATGAACGATCATTAATCAAATAAAAAGCTTCGGTTTATTTTGAGTAATTTGGTGTGAATAAAAGCCATGGACGTAGAAGTAGTGAGAAGACATCAAAAACAAACTTCGGATGTCGAAAGAGTTAAAAAACGAAAAAGAAAAGCTTTATAAATAGAGTTAAACAGGGCAACAAAGTTTTAATTGATGTAAAAAGTAACAAAAAGAAAGTGATAAGTAATTGGAAAAATGTTGAAAAAAACGAGAAAAATCGCTTAGACATCAAAACAGTGAAGCGAAAAGAGGCGACGAGTGCGGAAGAGGTGTTAATTCTTTAGCATTCTCCCAAAGCAGGTTGCCGCAATCATCTCTAACGTTTTTATTTTATTCACTGAGCGCACGTGGATTTTTACGCAGCTCCAGAATATTTCCGACGCGCGGTGAGCACAACTATAACGACGCCGGCGGCTTTTCAGCCGAGCGAGCTGTATACGCGGTCGCGTAAAAAAAAAAAACTTTGGCTTGCCTAACCACGCTTAGCTAAGCTACACTGCAACCTTTTTTGTGCGATTTCTTCAGAACAGTAAGTCAGCTGAATTTGACGCACTCATAAATATAGTAGTGTTCTCAGCGAACATAACAAATTCACTGCTCCCGTGGTGGCTAAGTGGCTATGGCGCTGCTGACCCGAAGGACGCTGGTTCGATATCAGCTGCGGCGGTCGAATTTCTATGGAGGCGAAACTCTAGAGGCTCTTGTACTGTGCGATGTCAGTGCACGTTAAAAAATCCCATGTAATCGAAATTTCTGGAGCCCTTCACTACGACGTCGCTCATAGCCGGAGTCACTTTTGGACGTTAAACCCGCATAAACAAATACCAAATTCATTCTATTACCCATAGCTGCTAATTCATTCACATGCATACAGAACAACGGAGACTTTATGATACTGTCCTGGTGCATGCTTGCGCGGATTCGTTTAGGGTCAGAGCTTGTTGCTCGCGGTGCTCAAGACAAGATTTTAACAATGTAAGGTAAGTGCAACGAAAACCGTAGTAATCATCTTTTCCAGAAGCGTGATGCGAGTGACACGATCGAAGGTCTGAGTAGGCAAAGAATATGCCTAAAGTACACGTCCGTCGTTCAAATTATTCCAATATGATCTCCTATTTTAGCAAAGCAGCTGCTGTTGGGATGCCTTTCATGAAGTCAAATTGCAAAGACGTGATCAGTTTAGGTCTAAGTACAAATGAATACAAGCAGCTGTGTATATATATATATATATATATATATATATATATATATATATATATATATATATATATATATATATATATATATATATATATATATATATATATATATATATATATATATATATATATATAAATATCTGTTCTAAACCTCTCGAAAAAACTTGCCATATAGAGATCAATCTATAATTTCAAAGATCATTTTTATCTCAACATTAGTACAGACCTGCTACTGAGGCGGTTTGAAGTTGTTCAGGGAATGTTGCTTTACAAAAAAAAAAAAGGTTGAAAATGTGCTCTTACACTGTTGATATGAGATCTAGCACATTCTTAACCGGTCGAATAACTAACCCTTCCACATCGGTACTGTAACTGTATTAAAGGGATAAGAAAACACTACTCATTTCGTCTGCGCTAGTCGGAGCTAGAGAAGTACTAAACCGAGTGCTTTCATTTAAATAACATGAGAAATCGGGATAATGAGCAATACAGGACGCAGATTACAAATAACCATTAAATGAATACTGTGCACCTGATATTGCCATTCCATTTTGAAAGAGCTCGGTCAGTTCAATGTGGTTGCAGGCGCTCCTGGCTGAATCGCGTCTAGGCGAGATCTGATCATTTAACTGCATCTATATTGAATGGATTATGCATACACTGTCCATTTTCATAGTGCAAGAGCCTCGAAAGACGCCGGCAGTATGTTCGAAATATAAATAAATAAGGCCATTTACTTCATTTCGCTGAGTCTTAAATCGTTTGGCATCATTTGGGATTTAGTGTTAATAAATTACTTATACGAACTGTCTTAGACGCACCTTTAATCATTTCTTTGCCCTCCGTGGCTTCCCAGAGAAACGATGTTATCGTCGTTTACCTAAGACGCTATCTTAAATCTACAGAGGCCAACTAATTGTCACCAGAACTGGACGCCCTAGCTGTCAGTTGCGTGCTAGAAGGACCCTATCCTTCCCTGATGGCCCGCAATTTTCAAGAATGGAAATAAACGTCCGTTAGTGAAGGTCCCTCATTCTTCGGGAAATTGATTTCGAGGTTATATTAAGTCTGCTGCTCTTCACAGCACTCTGGATAGCCTTTCTAGTCTTGGTCTTTTGAGTGGCGGATGCCACTCAAAAGAACATTTTTTTTACAATATCATATGATGTTTAGCGCCGTTGCGACAATATCGCCGAATAACAGCGCAGGATGGTTTCTACAAGAGAGTTCTCAGCGTGCTGGAATGCACTAAACCTACGTACAAGCAGCACAGACGCTAAAAAATGAAGACCCGATTCGCAGCCACATTATTTTATCTCTCATCATCACGGCTAACAGAGGCGTTGCGTGAGGTACACGAGGGTAGATATAGAGACATACTTTCTTTCAATAAAAAATCAGTTGTCAGTAGCGCGTTGTCTTGTCCACCTTTCTTGTGATTGTCTCTTATTTTTGCGCTAACATTTGTACATAGAACTATGCACCAACTATCCCCGCAACAAGTGTTACTTGATAGAGACATACGATGGTTCGCCCTGCAACGTCAGCACTTCGAAAGAAATACTTCTTGTTCAAGTTGTACCAACGTGTTGGAAACTGCTCCTGCCACTAAGACCTTTGTCAGCGAATGAAGCTGTCAACTACGCCGCTCCAAAGTCTGTTACGCCCTATCAATGTCCACGGCTCATTGGACACTCTCGAACCGGATAATATAGGGTCATTGAAGTCGCCCAGGCGATGCAAGTACATCATAGTTGCTATTCTTTACCTCATAAAATTTGTCGAAGCAAAACCACTCCAGAGTAGAGAAGCCGCTATAGTGCAAAAGTTCGTCGACCGTAGAAAGATTTTTGAAACACAGATGTCCTGCTCCTTTCATTGGAGGCAGAAAACACAAACGATTACCCGACCGCGGCGGCTGCGTATTTATGGAGGAAAAACGCTAAGGCGCCCGTGTGCTGTGCGATGTCAGTGCACGTTAAAGATCCCCAGGTGGTCGAAATTATTCCGGAGCCCTCCACTACGGCACCTATTCTTCCTTTCTTCTTTCACTCCCTCCTTTATCCCTTCCCTTACGGCGCGGTTCAGGTGTCCAACGATATATGAGACAGATACTGCGCCATTTTCTTTCCCCCCAAAACCAATTATTATTATTATTACCCGCCGCAGTAGCTCAGTGGTTAAGGCACTCGTCTAGTGAGCCGGAGTGCCCGGGTTCAAACCCGACCGCGGCGGCTCTATTTCGATGGAGGCGAAACGCAAAAAGGCGTCCGTGTGTTGTGCGATGTCAGTGCACGTCAAAGATCCCCAGGTGCCCGACACTATTCCGGAGACCTCCTCTATGGCAGCTCTTCCTTGCTTTCTTCTTTCATTCCCTCCTTTATACCTTCCTTACGGCGCGATTAGAGTGTCTAGACAGTTACTGGGCCATTTCCTTTCCTCAAATCCAATGTTTAGGCAGTAACCGCATGAGGCGAAAATTCGCGGCGACACGCCGCGCGATGGCATCACGCGATGAGCTGAGGGCCGCCGAAGCACTGTCGCTCATCGCGTCGCCCAGGTTCTAGGTTTGCAAAAAATTTCACCCATCGCCCGGAAGTGCCGTGCGAGACTAGCCAATGACGGTAGGCCTTGGGGGCGAGTAACTTCCGATCCATCTTGCGCGCGAAAGTCCTTTTTTTTTTTCAGTGGGCTTTCCGCGCGGAGCAACAGCCGACGCATCCCTCACCAAGGCAGCTATGCAAGAATTTAATGAAATGCTCATTAATGAAGTTCAAAAGTAAAGGGTGTTGTGGGTATGTCCTACACGCACTATAAGTCGCAAGAGCGCATGAATGTCGCCTGGCGCCTCATCGCAGCGTCCCTCGGGCGCACTTTTCTGCGTCACGTGACTTTGTGTAGACTAAAAATAAAATTATTACCTAAACATATCTTTCAATGTTTTTATTGTGTTTTATCTTGTATGAAGCCTTAAGAGCGTTGTTCTACGCGTTAATTAACGCAAAATGACAACGCTGAAGCGGCCGCAATCGAGCAACACTGAAAACGCGCCGCTCCGACGCCGAGTCCCGTCGCTTCGTGCGGTTTGCGCCAGCGGCAGCGATGGGCGACGGCGGCGTCATCGCGCGACGTATCGCGAAGGAATATCGCCTCATGCGGTTACCACTTTACTCGTTCGACGACGGCCTACCTACACAGCACCGTATAGGATCAACACGCCCTTACAACTTCCTATCACCATACGGCGAATGGTCTTTCTGAGCGCGCAAACAAGACAAGCAGATGATCGCAATGACTACGGCTGGGTGAGAAGAGTGGGCTAATGTCTTCGCCCACGTGCCATTCTGATATAACACGGGATATCAAGACGCGGTTCGACACATATTGTTTTATCTGGTACATGGGAGACATCTTGTGCTTCGAATACTGTGGTGCTCTCCGCGAACGCCCTCAGAAAGCCCTAAAGCTGGACGCCGCTTGCGTAAAGATGTCCCAGGAAAAACAAAGACGTTTTCGACAAGCGATACAAGGAAGTCATGGTCGAGAAGGTTCAGATTTTGCTTCTAAAGTCTCCGCCATCGGGTCCCAAGTCGACATGGTATTTTACATTTCCGCAGAGGATTGTAGGCAGACTTACTCAGGTGAGCTACAGCTCAACGAATTCAATCTCATATATGATTCAATCTTATTTATGAAATTGGATTCATTGAACATGTAGTAAACTGGAGCCGCACCTTGGGCCAATCGCCGAGCTTCAGCTACCTGAGAACTGACTTCTTCCGCGCTAAAATGTGCACGTGTGCGGGATTTTCATACAGAGCGTACACACTGTGTGCATTATATTTTGTACGTATTTACTCATGTATCCTTTACAGCCAGTTGATCAGTTTGCATATCTTGGAAAGTGTGTTGTGGTTGTTTAGTTTTGTTTGTTCAACGGTCAGGCGACTGTCTCCAAAGCCCGGGTATGTTACGCGCCGACAGTGAAGGGGTTAGTGGGAGGGGCTTTTCCAAAGAATTTAAAATATATAAGACACCCTATACATGAACAAACACTGCCGCGCATGATGATACCTGTTCCAAAGCGTTCTGGTCGTGTATCGAGTAGCAAGCACCATGTGATGACCATATGTGCCGACGGCGGTAGCCCGAAAACTCGCAAACCAATTAGCCACAATTTCGCCTCCCTGGTAATGCGCACTGGAGCCAAAGTTGACTGGCGGAACAATGAAGGGTAATGACGACACGATTCGCGGCATAGCGCTCTTCTGCACCGCTCTGTTAGCGCAGATGACGCTCGCGTGCTCACACGGCGCATCTATTTCAAACGACAGCGTACGCCCGTTCACGGCCGGTAGACTGAATACTGCATTTTAAGAACCTATTTTTTTTCGCCGCAAACGGTAGCTTGCTGTCTGAAGGCGCGTTCACACTTGGACATTCGGCGGTGAGAGCGAGCGGAATCCGCCACCGCGGCAAAGAATGCGCCGATATACCCCTAAGAAAGCCCGATCGGTCCAGGAACGATTTCTGTCGCCGGAAAAAATTCCGCCGATTCTCATCGGCCAATAGGATATCCGGCGGTAAAGCGAGCGGAATCCGTCTCCGCGGCAAAGACTGCGCCCATATAGCCCTGGCAAAGCCCGATCGGTGGAAGCCACTCCAGCTGGAGTGGCTTCCACCTGCACGAGTAATGGCCGCAGATGGCCTGCATCCCAGTTTTGAAGGTGTGGCCATAATAGCGGGTCACCTCCAGCAGATCCTGCTCCGGAAATCTACTAGAAGGGCACAAGCAACGTGGTCTGACCATGCCCATGGCACTCCCAAAACACCCAGACCGCCACCGACGCAGAATCCATCCACTGCGACACCTGAGCCAAAGCCGCGCTACTCCCTGCGGAGCTACAAGGACTTCGTCGAAAATTCATCCAAGAACTGACTATCTGCTAAAGACCAAGGTGAACTGATTGAAACTTCTGTATCGAAAAAGTTTTTAACATTAAGAAAGGTTGTAGAAAAAAGAGCTAGATACGAACATCATGTGAAAACCTTAGACCTGTATATCCATGCAAATATCATTCCGAAAGGCATGAGAATATATTTAAAACCAGCCACATCGGACTTATCGCTTCCTCTAAAAACCCATTGGCAGGACATACTTCAGAAAGCATCAAGAGAACTAATGAATATTGTAATCCAACATGATAAGTCTTGTCTGGACGCTTTGAGGCTGAAGGAAGCTCAGCTACGCAAAGACGTTCATCTGACCGATAAGGAAACTGCACTTTTAGAGCTATTTCTAAACAAGAAACAGCGTTCACTCCTAACTCAGAGAGAGAGGAAGTTCCTTCGAGATGGGGTTCCTGCAGCTCCATTCGTCAGAATCAGAAATTTGTCAGCTCCTTTCAACCGGTAATCCAACATCTGCATCAGATATAAGAATCAGTTCACCCAATTCAGGCGCATGTCAATCAACCTTAAAAGTCACCAAATCTACACCAAACAATGTAGTTACTTTCTCGTCAGTAACTTTGTCACACGATGAGTGCATGGTGCTGTCCAAGGGCCTCAACTACCACGGTCGCCTCCAAACATTAGATCCTGGTCCAAAACATCGATCTATTACTCATTGGACACCACCTCCGCAGAGCGATAAGTGTCTAGATTTATACATAAAGGCAGTGCAAAAGGATATCCTTTCCGATTTTCAAAAACGACGCTCTTATCGCCCTAATCTCACAATGCTTGAACGCAATGCGTTGCAGGCTCTAAGCAGCCGATCTGGCATCGTAATAAAACCAGCGGATAAAGGTGGCGCCATCGTAGTTATGAATGAAAAGGATTACCTTGATGAGGCCCAAAGGCAGTTAAGTGATTCCTCATTTTACAAGGCTCTCCCTACTGATCCTACGCCAGAGTATAATAAGAAAGTTTCAGAATCTATTTTAGGTTTGGCAAAAAAAGAAGAAAATTGAGGACAAGATCGCAAAAGCTCTAATTCCGTTACATTCAAGTCCAGGACGTTTTTATCGTCTTCCAAAGATTCATAAAGAAAATAATCCGGGAACACCAATTGTCTCTGGAATTGGAACCGTTACTGAAAACATCTCGAGTTATGTCGACAGCCTAATCAGGGATATCCCTCCTTATATCCTTCCTATGTTAAGGACACCACCCATTTTTTGAGTGAAATTCTCGACTTAGTCATTCTAGATGATTCCCTACTAGTGACCCTGGATGTCGCTTCGCTGTACACCAATATACCGCATGCTGATGGCATCAACGCAGTCGTCTATGCTTATGAGCACTTAGAATCTAAACAATCGGTTGACGGCAGCACACTTGCAGAGATGTTAAAACTGATACTTGAGGTAAATAACTTCGAGTTTAATGGCCAGCACTACGTGCAAATAAGTGGAACGTCAATGGGAACCAAAATTGGACCAAATTACGCTAATATATTCATGGCTGTGCTTGAGACGAAATTCCTCAACAACTCTTCCTTTAAACCAATATTTTACAGAAGATTCATCGATGACATATTTATGGTCTGGACACATGGGGAAGAAAAACTCGTTAAGTTTATTTCGGACTTCAACAGCACTCATCCTAACATCTCGTTTTCCTCGTCGCATTCAGCCTCGACAATGAATTTTCTTGACGTCCAGGTGACCATCACGAATAACAAACTTGAGACAATAGTCTACAGAAAACCCACCGACCGTCACCAGCACCTACACTACCAGAGCAGTCACACTCGCCATTGTAAAACATCCATCGCTTACAGTCAGTCCCTACGTTTCCGTAGGATTTGCTCTAAAGAAGGCGACTCTGAATCAAACTGCGAGCAACTCCGTGTGGACCTAGCACGACAGAGGCACCCATTGTCAGTCATCGACGATTCAGTCAAGAAAGCTTCAAAGCATGACCGGCGCGAACTTATAAATGGCAAAAAGCAGCCGCGCCCGGATTATCAAGCCAATCTGGCCCTTACCCATTCGGCTTCAATACCCAATGTTAGCACAATTCTTAAAAAACACCACAACATCCTTCAACAAAGTGAAAAGATGAAAGAAGTTATCCCTGGTCCCCCACGTGTAGTGTATAGGCGCGCAAGGAACATCCGGGATATGATAACATCGTCTACAATCGGCAACCCTAGCTTCAGAGGATCCGCGCCATGCAATAAACCTCGGTGCAAACTCTGTCCGATGGTGACAACCACAACCAGTGCTAAAAGCACAGCGTCATCCTTCTCATTTCAGATAAAAGGTAACCTTTCATGCGACAGCGCTAATGTTGTCTACCTCCTGGAATGTGGCACCTGTAAAGCTGAGTACGTAGGGCAGACAGTTACACCATTCAGAATTTGCATCAACAACCACAGATCACATGTGCGGACACAGCCAAATCTCCCACTTTCAAAACACATCAACAACCTTGGGCACCCATTCGATAACTTTACAGCTATTGTACTCCAATCGGGGTTCAAAACAAATTATGACCGCGAGAGCTGTGAATCGTACCTGATTTACAAATTTAACACAGTCTCGAGCGGCATTAACGAAACAGTAGGCCGGCAATCATGCTTACACACTCAATAGATGTAACAAATAGTTATCCCACACTCCTAGAATAATAATTATCCCAGACTATCAAGAACAATTATCCCAGACTCATAGAACGGGCGGCAGCATGCATAACAAGCATAGCTTCCGACGTGTTTTCCTTTTTTCACTTGCATTGTCCCACATTTACTGATATTTTCTTTCCCCTTTTTATTATCATTCTAATCTTGTATTGTCGCGCATTGTATTATATTGTCACCCATTTGCTGCTATCCCCCCTAAACTTTTTTGCTGTCATGTCGGTCTTCGCTTCATACATTGATGAATTGTTTACTCTGAATTGTCATTTGCCTTGCGGTAGATTGTACTTCCGACTCATTGCAGTTCGTTTCTGGTGTTGAATTTATTGTTAGCCTTGTCTTTTGTCTGCGTGTGCGTGTGTACGGAGTGCCCTTCTAAGGATTGATTAGGAGCTTGTATTATTTGATTTCTCTCGTGTTGCCACAACCCTTGTCTGAATGGATATTTCCAAGTCTTGTACAATGGCTCTTCTTTCCTTTTTTCCCCTAATTTTCTTTCTTTTTCTTATTCTTTTCGTCTTTGTTTCTTTTCTCTTCTTTTTTTAGAGGCCTCGTTGGCATTCCTCTTTACCCCCCTCCCTTCCCCTCTACCAGTTCCTCTGGAATGTTGCCTTCTGCATGTACAGGGGTCAAGCCCTTCAGGCTTGTCACCAAAATACACCCTTCACCCCTTTCCAAAGCAGCCCTGAGGTGGTGGAAAAGAATCCCCCTTTTTTTCTTTTTTTTCTTTTTTTCTCTTTTTCATTTTTTTAATGTCCTATTTTGTATTCTCTCGTGTGGCCACCACCCTTCTCTGAATGCATATTACCAAGCCTTGTACAATGGCTCTTCTTTCGTTTTTTCACTACTTTCCTTTTTTTCTCTTTTTTTCGTCTTTTTTCTTTATTAGAGACCTCGTTTGCATTCCTCTTTACTAGCCCTCCTTCCCCCCCCCCCTACCAGTTTCTCTGGAATGTAGCTTCCTCCTTGTACAGGGGTCGAGCCCTTCACGCTTGTCACCAAAATCCTGAGGAGCGACACCTCGATGGCCTTTTCAAGGCCGCCCTGAGGTGGTGGGAAAGAATCACCCTTTTTTATATTTTTATTATCTTAATCTTATTGTTCCTTTGTTATTAAAAAAATGGCCTCTCCGGAACACCTGCACCGATTCTCTCTCTTCCTTTGTTAAAAAAAATGTCTCTTCCCTCTCCCCCAAGTGTTCTGAACTCGTGTTTTGCTGTAAACTTGCAAACTTTGTACCTCGCGCATTCTCTATAAAAACTGCGTGTTTCAAACGCTGTACTACACTCGAAAAAGGCTGGTCCTCCAGCCGAAACGTCGTGAATTAAATCCTGTTATGTTTCTTCAATTCTTGGTGATTATATATATATATATATATATATATATATATATATATATATATATATATATATATATATATATATATATATATATATATATATATATATATATGTCATTCTGCAGACATCACGCAGCGAAATGTCAGTTTAAAAGTTAGCGCGCGTCCATGCCTCGTCACTTTTTCGTTTCAACGCTGCGTTTTCTTCTCATGTAGGAATCACCAGCTTGCCCAACTCTATTCCCTCCATGACGATGTCAGCCAGCGAAAGGTAAAGGTGGTAAGGAGGCAAATAACGGCCACCTTTTCCAACCATGAAGCAGCAGACATATTTTGGCTGCTGCCCAGGGTTCCCAGCAGAGGCGAACCGTGTACCTGTACTGGGTCGTAGGCCAGGTGCAGCAGGTGCGGGGTGTGAGCCCGCAGCGCCTCGTGCCACGCGGGACTCTGCCGCGCTCCGTCCAGGTGCCAGTTGTTGCGCAGCTCAACCAGCTCGTCCAGCAGCTCCTCGTCACCGGACGCGGGGCCGACCATCACCTTGTCCATGCACAGCTTTGTGCTGTACCTGTACGGAAGGCAGCATCATTCTTAATCTGCTGTCATTGCCGGACCCACCGGGGGAAAAAAACGTCAGGCGTCGCACTTTTGTGTACAGTTGCCACCTCTCACCTGACCGGTGGCGAATTGAGGAGAGAGAAACTCCCCTCTCTGCTTGTAGAGGAGAAGTGAGAGAGGCCGGAAGGTGGCTGCCACGAGAAGCCCAAGCATAAAATTTAAGGGAGACTTCATCACATTTCGCGCGTTGAGAATATGACCGCATCAAAGGCTGAAGTCCGCCTGGCCTGCTTCCCCTCCTTCTGTCATTGCTACATGTCATTGCTGTGCATAGGCCCAGCCCGTATACAGCCGCCGCTGCTCTACCTTCAGCGACTCTACCTCCTCATCTAGCGGGAATTTTCCCCTAAAGTGCACACACGCGGCCTTCATTCTAACTCCATTCCAACTTGACACTCGGGGCTGTCTATAGACACGACTGCTCACAGTCACACGCACCTGCCAACTGCCGTCGCGCTCAGCCACGTCACGCGGCCTGTTAACCTGTCAGCTGCGCGCGCACCTTCCAGCGCACCTGTCATCACGGCAGTGCCTCATAGTGTCATGACATGAACCACCACGTCGACCAATCAGCGAACTTTACGACAGACGACGCGAGACGCCTCCAGGCTTTTTCTCCGATTAGGCTTCTGTTGCTATCGCAATAAAACCTTGCGCCGTAAAATTTATACCGACTGACCAAACATGAACGGCAGTTTACCAATATTCCCCAAGAGAAAAGGATACAACAGCTGTATCTTACCGGAACTCAACTACGGGGCTGAAAACTAAAGCGTAACGAAAAGGGTCAAGCTCTAATTGACGACAACGCAGCGAGGTATGGAAAGGAAAATGATACGGGCAGGAAGATGGAAGTGTGGGCAAGAGAACAAACGCGGGTTAATGACATCCTAATCGGAATCAAGAAAATTCGTTTCTTTTTATGGGTATTAACGTCCCAAAGCGACTCGGGCTATGAGGGAGGCCGCAGTAGAGGACTGCGGATAATTTCGTTCTGCTGGGATTCCTTAGCTCGCGCTGCCATCACACAGTACACGAGCCTCTATCATTTTTCCTCCATCGAAATGCGACCGCCGCGGCTGGGATCGAACCCGCGTCCTTCCGGTCAGCAGCCGAGCACTATAACACTAAGCCACCGCTGTGACTCTCCATAAAATGCAGTCGAGTGTGTATATAGAACTTCCTATTCAATGCCAAATATAAAGAGCTCTTACCAGTGCTGCTTCTTGTGGTGTGTTTTTTGTCTTCTGTCCTCTTTCCAGCTCTGAAATTTACCGCTGTGTCGGTTCTATAATGTCGCATACTTTCAACAAGTTAGACAATCGGTAAAGCTTAGTACTGCTTGGCACCACAAGGCACCGCTTGGCCTCATACTGTCCGTGCAACAGTTACTGCTATCAGTCACTTTAAATCTGAGTTGCTGTCAAACCTTCCTTCCTCGCCATATTTCGCCGCTGCTAATTAGATCTTTGGAGCTCGGAACGAGAACTTGCGGAGAAAGAAATTTCGGTCGGAAGCTACGCGAAGTGATGCGCGGCTGCTTGCATAGCAAATGTCCAGACGGTGTGCTATTTTTAAGAGCCTTTTTACGGCTATCATTTGACTCGGCCGTGTACTCAGGGAATGGCTTGAGGGCGAATACAATCGAATTAAGGAAGCGCAGCCAACGGCTACTGAGTAAAGCTATCGAGGGCGCACAGAAACTTTGTAGCTGAAGAGAAACAGCTTTCCTTTGCAGCTGTTGGTTGCACTTCGGTGGTTGCTGATGTGTAAATGCTCAATACGTTGCTCTTCCATGCTCAATTGCTTGAATGGACTCTTAAGCACTCAACCAGGGTTTTCTTCTGACCAGCGGGCGGGATGGGTTTCCAATCTGCAGTTGGCAGCATTCCCATCGTCTGCTCTCTCCCTTCAGTGTAGAATATAAGCGATGAATGAAAATTGTAGGGAACACTTGAGCTCCGCCTTAAGGTTATGGAGCGATAGCGTTGAGTTAATTCCTATATATGTGGAATTGGTCATTCTCTACTGACATTCACAGATCGCTGGGTAGAGTAGAAACATTTATTGTTAAATCAAAACGAAGACGAAGTCTTCTATTGCGGGCGGTGTCCTTATTTTAGGACTCTAAACGCCATGGCTGTTTCTCTTGCCTGCCACAGCACGTTACACTGGATCTTCAGGTCAGAGCTCGACGGAGCGGCCTCCCCTCTGCAGCCCCACGGGACGTGGTATGCTGCAGGTCTCTCGTCGCACCACGGGCATGCGTCTTTGTAGTGCTCAGAGAATACTATACCTTATAAATTTGGGAAGGCTTTGGTTTGGAGTTGCCTCCAGCCCCTAGCCTCCTTTGCTCTCAGCCTCTTGTGTGTGTGTGTGGGGGGGGGGGAGTTGACGCATTGATCGAAAGTATTATAATCTGGTGTTGTACTGGTGTGACGTCTAGTTGGGCGGAGTGAGTCTGTGTAGCCTCCTTGGTTTGTATGTCGTTGCGATCTCGTTGCCCTCGAACCCTGAGTGCGCTGGTATCCAGGTGATTTGGTGCTTGAGAGATGGGTTCGAGAGCTGGTGCAGTTTTTCAGTTTGTGCAGCCTCTTATATATTCCTCCTCCCAAGAGGAGCTGACATGCCGCCAGCGAGTCGGTGATTATGCGTAGTTCTTGGTTTGTGACATCCCTGCGATGATTGGCTAATGCTATAGCTGCGCTTTCTGCCGTGAGTATCACGCTCGTGATTTTTTGAATATTGGCGTTCACTGCAGCCGCCACTGCTCCAGCCTGGACTTGCTTGGGTACATAGCTGCGTCTACATGGATTGCCATAGGGCTCCATTCCACTGTTCGGCGTATGTAGTCTATCCGGGCTTTTCTTGTGCCTTCACTTGTTTGGGCTGACATATTCTTCGGCATTGGGGCAACATGTTCCCGTGCCCTGTATTCTGGTGACACATTCTTTCTGGATTTGTTAAGCTGTAGGTCTGCAGGACGGAGCTATCAAAGTTAATAAATAAGCGCAAGGTAGCCGACATAAGGAAGTTTAATATGGAGAGAATCGAGCATGCTATAAAGAACGGAGGTAGCCTAAAAACAGTGAAGAGGAAACTAGGCATAGGTAAAAACCAGATGTATGCATTAAGAGACAAGCAGGGCAATGTCATTAGCAATATGGATAAGATAGTTAACGTAGCCGAAGAGTTCTACACAGACCTGTACAGTAGTCAATGTAATCAGAGCGCTAATGAGAAAGACAGCAGTGCACAGCAATGCGTCATCCCACCAGTAACGAAAGATGAAGTACAGAAAGCCTTAGAAGCAATGAAAAGGGGGAAAGCAGCTGGGGAGGATCAGGTAACAGCAGATCTGTTGAAGGATGGAGGGGACATCGTGCTAGAAAAACTAGCCACCCTGTATACGCAATGCCTTATGACCTCAACTGTACCAGAAGCTTGGAAGAATGCAAACATTATCTTAATTCATAAGAAGGGAGACGCCAAGGACTTGAAAAATTACAGGCCGATCAGCTTACTATCCGTTGCCTACAAAGTATTTACTAAGGTAATCGCTAATAGAGTCAGGGCAACGTTAGACTTTAATCAACCAAATGATCAGGCAGGCTTTCGTAAAGGATATTCCACAATAGATCATATTCACACTATCAATCAGGTGATAGAGAAATGCGCTGAATATAACCAACCTCTATATATGGCTTTCATTGATTACGAGAAAGCATTCGACTAAGTGGAAACCTCAGCAGTCATACAGGCATTGCGTAATCAGGGGGTAGAAGAGCCTTATGTCAAAATACTGGAAGATATATATAGCAACTGCACAGCTACTATAGTCCTCCATAAAGTCAGCAATAAAATTCCAATAAGGAAGGGCGTCAGGCAAGGAGACACGATCTCGCCAATGCTGTTCACCGCATGTTTGCAGGAGGTATTTCGAAGCCTGAATTGGGAACAGTTGGGAATAAGAATAAATGGAGAATACCTAAATAATCTGCGATTTGCTGATGACATTGCCTTGCTGAGTCACTCAGGAGGTGAACTGCAAATCATGATCAACGAGTTAGACAGGCAGAGCAGATCGATGGGACTAAAAATTAACATGCAGAAAACCAAGGTAATGTTCAACAGCCTAGCAAGGGAACAACAGTTCACAATTGGCAGCGAGAGCCTAGAAATTGTGCCGGAATACGTCTACTTAGGGCAGGTAGTGACAGCTGATCCAGATCATGAGAGGGAGATAACTAGAAGGATAAGAATGGGCTGGAGCGCATATGGCAAATTCTCGCAGATCATGAGTGGCAGTTTACCAATTTCCCTCAAGAGAAAGTGTACAACAGCATAATCTTACCGGTACTCACCTACGGGGCAGAAACGTGGAGGCTAACGAAAAGAGTTCAGCTTAGGTTAAGGACAACGCAGCGAGCCATGGAAAGAAAAATGATAGGTGTAACGTTAAGAGATCGGAAGCGGGCAGAGTGGGTGAGGGAACAAACACGGGTTAATGACATCCTAGTCGAAATCAAGAGAAAGAAATGGGCTTGGGCAGGGCATGTAATGCGAAGGCAAGATAACCGCTGGTCCTTAAGGGTAACGGAGTGGGTTCCAAGAGAAAGTAAGCGTAGCAGGGGGCGGCAGAAGGTTAGGTGGGCGGATGAGATTAAGAAGTTTGCAAGCAAAGGGTGGATGCAGCTGGCAAAGGATAGGGTTAATTGGAGAGACATGGGAGAGGTCTTTGCCCTGCAGTGGGTGTAGTAAGGCTGATGATGATGATGATGTGGTCTGCAGGATAGCATACTTCAGTTACTTTCCGCCTGCCTGTCTCTGTTTTGAGAAGGCGCTCTGTCCGAGATATTAGGGCGCCTTCCTGTATCTCTTCGAAGGTGTTGTGAATGCCTACGACTTCCAGCCTGTCATTGGCGGTGTAGGGTGGTAGACACAGGGCATTGTTGCATGCTGTCCTAGTCATTGCTTTGAGCTTGTTTAGTTCTTACTTGAGGAGAGAGATGAACGGTAGACTGTATGACACTCCGCTGATGACCAGTGCCCCCTGCACTAGTCTGACCGTGTCTTCCTCTCTCACTCCTTTCCGTGTTCTTACCACTTGCGTATCATTCTTCGAACTTGAGTGGTCGACGTTTTTAGTAGTTTGATTTCGTGCGTGGCTTTTATGTCGCTTTCCCACCACAGTCCCAGGATTCTTATGAGCGGTACGTACTTCCCGTACATGCTCTCCTCGAAGTATTATGTTAATGGGGTCAGTATTCCTGTAGTTTTAACCATTTATACGGGTGACCTCCGATTTCTCCGGAGAGCAGTTGAGCCCGCACCTCCTGGCTGTCTCCTCGACGCAGATCTCTGAGAGTCCTCATACCACTGCGCCGGCGGTGGCGCCGCGGTTAAGCGATGCGCCATTGCCCTGCGATGACAGGTGCTGGCACCGGTGGGGCTTATGTTACCCGGGTTGCTCTTCCGGTGCACTCTCTCGCAGGTGAGGCACCTGCCACCTATGTTGCTTCCCTGGGGATTTTTCGTGGACACTTCGCTCATGGTCAACGACGAAGACGACGACGCCGGCGAGGCGGGCGAGGCCGGCGCAACGCTATAGCTCTTTCACCACCTTGGAATGAGCTGAGTCTCAGTTCAGAAACTTTTGTTGGCACATCCAGCAAAGATGGCCGCCGCAGAACGTCATCTTGAGATCTTCTATAAAAAATAAACTGAGCCGCCGGGATGGCTCAATGGTTCTGGTGCTCGGCCAGTGACCAGAAAGACGCGGGTTCGATACCACCCGCGGCAGGTGCGCGCATTTCGAAGGAGGCGAAATGATAGAGGCCTGTACACTGTGCGATGTCACTGCACGATAAAAAAGCCCAGTTGGCTGAAATTACCCGGAGGTGTCCCTCATAGCCAGAGTCTCTTTGGAACGTAAACCCCGATAAAGCCATAAAAACGGAACTCCTGACTGTTACGCTCCTATCCAGAATACCAAGATTCTCGATAGGAGTGGGAATGAAAAGGTTGGGCTATTGCTAGGAGCATACCATATCAAAAAGCTGTCTGATAGTTGCATGAGTGATACACCTGCACACATTTCTTCTGCTGAATTTTACATTTGAATACCAAAACACTACTCCGGACGTACCAACCCCAAGCTACAATCTTCTCATCTTGTCTTATACTTCTTCTCTTCTGCTCCGAACTATCCCGAGCTTACCCGAGTTACTCGGGTAAGCTCGGATAAATTCGGAGAAGCGTCGCGTAAGCAGCAGCCAGCGGTAGGAAGCTCGGGTAAGTACGGAGGGGCGTCGCGCCAGCTGTACCCAATAGGTGCAGGGCGTCGCGCCACCTAGGTCACGTAACCTTGTGGCGTCATCACAACCTGCCTTAACACGTGGCAGTTAAATTAATTAGTACCCTCAAGAGGTTTCTCGGGAAGAGCAATATGGGCCGTGCAATCCCTGCCGATGGCTGAGTGAAAACAGCCACGTGCCAGCGCTGTGGCGCCAGTGCAGTGGCGCATCGCTTATCCTCTGCGCCACAGCGCTGGTAGTGGGAGGACTCGCCGCTATCTACGAATGTTAAGCAGAGAACGACGAAGTCTCCATATATGGGCATTAACCCGACAAAGCTATCGCGTCCCACCATTAGGGGCGGAGCATAAGTGCACCATCCAATTGAAAAATGAACACCTGCTTTCGCACGCCTACTCGGTTTAACTGCGTTAAACCCCTACCACTTAGTGAAATCGTATTGTTAAAAGCAGCTATTGCTTTACTGTGTTCTTCAACTGTCCATCCCCGCGCATGCTCGCTTTTCCCATTATCATCATCATCATCAGCAGCAGCAGCAGCAGCAGCCTGACTGGACCCAGGTGCAGGGCGAAAGCCTCTCCCATGTCTCAATTAACCCTGCCTTTGCAAGCTGCGGCCATCACATCTGCGAAAACTTCTTAATCTCAGCCGCCCACATAATTGTCTGCCGCCCCCTGCTGCGCTTGCCTTCTCTTAGAATCCACTCCGTTGCCCTAAAGGATCGGCGGCTATCACGCCTTCGCATTACACATGCCCTGCCCAAGCCCATTTCTTCCTCTTTATTTTGATTAGGATGTCATTAACTAGCGTTTACCTTACCCACTCTTGTGATGAACCAGTTTTTTAAAATGGCCCTGGGTCCACACTGGGCATGAGGAGATTGATGCACAGACTCCAAAATGATTTTGAAGTGATTTAATTAAAGCATCTGGCTCAATGCCGCTTACGGGACAGAAGCTGGGCTCGTCGTCGCCGGGGCTGAGTCAGCGTGGTGTGGCACGGGCTCGATGAATGGCTGGTTGTCTGCAGCGGCCGGGCTGGGAGTTCCTCGTGGCTGTGCTGCCCTCGTTCTCGGCTGGTCGTTGGATGAGCTGCCAGGCGCGGAGGCGCGTTGGCGAAGGTCGAACGTTAGCGACGGCTAGACCCCGGGCTCAGGTCAATGCGCAGCCCCAGTCTTCTGCTTCGCTCCGTCTCCGGCCCTCACGTCCACTCGCCCCGATCGCTCTCCCCCTTCCTCCCGTCGGATTCCGCTTTTAAAGCCTTTGCTTCTTTCTTCAGCCGTGGCCGCGCCTTTGTCCACTCCCCCGTGGCTCTCGAGGGGTGCATAATGACGGGGACACTCAAGCGTCGTTCGACAGGGCCGTCGACGGTTACCATATATGGTCATGTTTCTCCGCCACAACCAAATATGGTCATGTCTCTCCGCTGCGACCCGACGCCAGGACGGCGCGGCCAACCGTCTCCAGGAAAAGTCACTGACCGGCTCGCCGTGGCACCGGTGCATGTGCACGAATCGTCACATCCGCTCCTTCTTAAAAGGAATGTTCATTGAACACTAGGAATTCGTCATACACACACACGCGCACACACACACGCCGCGCTGTTCGGGCCAGTATCCCGCACAAGTCGCTCCTTTCTTCCCCACGAGCACCGAGCCAGAGCGGAGTTTCAGAACAATTCTTCACCGTAGATACCACTCGAGTGCACAATGTAAGACCATAATTAACAGTATGTACAACATGTCAAACAAGAGAACGAACAAAAAATGAAACTAAACGAAGCGCACTTGTAATATACAAAACAAGGAAATGTAGTCTTAGCGAGGTACCTCCCTGTCCACTACTCGGTCACGGAGGTAGTACCTAGCGGCTGGAATACGTCTGCCAGATTGGAATGCCTCCTCCTCGAGAAGGACGCCTCCGAGCTGCGACTGCATGAAGTGTTCCAGTTCATCACATGGACTGAAATTTTTGTGCCGGCCGCTCTGACCGCTTTTCTGCAATGCAGGGTTATTTACAATGGCGGGCTCCGTGCGAAGGTTATCCTCCCCCTCCTGTTCCCTTGAGGCAGCCGTCTCAGAAAGAGGCGAGCATGTTGGTGCTTGCTTTAACCGGTTAGCATGGACCACAGCGGTTGAGGCCCCTGCGATCTCCCGAATCCGAAAATTAACCGGCGATAGCTGCTCTACTATGCGGTAAGGTCCTTTCCATTTGGGCGTTAACTTACGGGCAAGCCCTGCCTTGACCTGCACACACTCAAGGTATACGCGGTCTCCCAACCTGAAAGGAACCGCCCTAGCCCTAGCGTCGAACCGCCTTTTTCCTTTGTCGGCTGCTTCCCGTAATGCTTCGGCTGTTACGTCATGGGCCACTTGCAATCGAGACGTCAGTTCGGCTCCATAATCATCTAGTGACCCGTATGGCACCCGTCTCTGTCCATCAACCACCGCATTCGGTGTGTCTGGGTCGCGACCGTACAAGAGGTAGAAAGGGGAGTCACCGGAGCTCTCGTGCACCGCCGTGTTGTAAGAAAAAACAGCAAACGGTATCCAGAGGTCCCAATCCTGTTGGTCTCGCGAAACATAATGGGATAACAGTTTGCTTCCTGTTTGATTAAGCCTCTCCACAGCACCGTTACAAGCCGGGTGGTAAGGGGTGGTCTGTCTTTTGTCAATTCCCAGAAGGTTATACACATCTTTTATCAACCTCGACACAAAATTTGACCCTTGATCCGTTAACAACTGCCGCGGAACGCCATGCCGCAGAACCACTGTTTCTACAAAGGCACGTGCCACAGTTTCTGCTTTTTGGTCGGGCAGTGCTGTAATCTCAGCATACTTCGTTAGGTGGTCAACGCACACCAGTACATATTTGTTTCCTGTTGTCGTAGTCGGAAGTGGGCCTAGGATATCCATGCCAACCCTCTCAAAAGGCGTCGAGACTTCCTCGAATTCCTGAAGGGGGGCCGGCCTGCGGTTTTTCGAAGTTTTTCTTTCCAGGCCAGAACGCTAGTTAGCGCAGTACTCTTTAATATCTGAACGCATGCCCTGCCAATAGTAGTAGCGCTCCAACCTCCTTTGCGTCTTCATTACTCCAAAATGGCCCGCGAATGGGGCATCGTGAAAAACCCTCAAGACCTGCGGCACCATTGACTTTGGTACCACCACTCTTTCCCACACCTGGCTAGCCTTCCTTCCTGACCGCGTAGGCCGGGTGCGCTTTCGTAGGGTTCCTTCGTTGTCAACAAAGTAACAATTGTCGGGATCCCGGGCGATCCCCCCAGAAATGGCATGAAATGTTTTCTCTAGCCCTTTGTCCTTTCGCTGCTCGGTGCGGAGATCATTTGTATCTATGGCCGGACAAAACTCATTCACGGTGCGTACCAGGTTAGCTCGACTTAATGCGTCCGCGTTAGTGTGCACCTTGCCTGGCTTGTGTTCTATCTCGAAATCGTATTCCTGAAGTTGCAGATTCCAGCGCGCGAGGCACGAGCTCGGATCCTTCACGTTTAGAAGCCACTTAAGGGGTTGGCAGTCGGTCACTAGCCTGAATCTGTGGCCATAGAGGTAGCACCGAAAGTGCCGCACGGCCCAAACCACTGCAAGACACTCCCGCTCAGTGGCACTGTACCGCTGCTCGACTGGACTGAATTGCCGGCTCGCGAACGCGATAGGGTGCTCCTTGCCGTCAAAATTCTGAGACAGCACTGCACCCGCTGCAAACTCCGAGGCGTCAGTCGCTACAATGAAAGGCTGGCTGAAGTTTGGATATCCTAGCAAGGGAGCGGTTATTAATTTTTCCTTTAGTTCTTCGAACGCCACCTCGGCCTCCTCCGACCATACGAACTCTATGTTTTTTGCTGTTAGTGCAGTCAATGGCTTTGCGATTCGGGCGAAATCTCGCACATGCCTTCGGTAGTATCCGACTAAGCCAAGAAACTCGCGAACGCCTCGAACTCCAGTTGTTCTAGGGAAGTCGCGGACGCTACTTAACTTTCCCGCTTCAGGTTCTACGCCGTCTGCGGAAACGATATGTCCAAGGTATTTGACCTGCCGCTGTAGAAGTTGGCACTTTGAAGGTTTCAATTTTAAGCCAGCAGCTCGCAATCTGACCAGCACTTCCTCAATGGCCTCCAAGTGTTCGGCAAAGGTGCTGCTGTAAATTATTATATCGTCCATGTAGACGAAGCACCTCTTTCCCAGCAAACCGGCCAAGATTACGTCCGCAGTTCTCTGCCAGACTGCAGGGCTGTTAATAAGTCCCATCGGCATGCGTCTCCACTGAAAGTGGCCAGACGGGGTGTTAAATGCGGTTTTGTCGACATCGTTTGGATCCATTTCGATCTGCCAGAACCCCGATGCGAGGTCGACAACTGTAAAATACTTGGCTGACCCAAGCTGCGCGAGGGTTTCCTGCACCTGTGGCAGCGGGTAGGGATCTATCCTTGTAATGGAATTCAATCGCCGGTAGTCTATTACCAGTCGAAATGAACCATCGGGTTTCTCAACTAGAAGTGCCGGTGCCCCCCACGGCGACTTGGAATGCTCAACAATGCCTTTGTCGATTAGCTTTTGGACCTGCCTATCCATTTCCTCTCTTTGTGAGTAGGGAATTCTATAGGCCCGTTGGTACACTGGTGGCGAGTCGCCAGTCGTAATGCGGTGTTTAATCACTCCGCACTTTCCCAGGTCTAGCTTCGATGCAGCGAACACATCCGAGTAGCGCTGTAGGAGACCCTCAACTCTTCCTCGCTCTTTGCAGTCGATGTGAGAGAGGTCAAACTGCAGGTTCCCTTCTTTTCCTTTCGTTTCATTGACGAGGCCCGTAGTGCAAATCGGGGTACCCTGCTCATCTACCTCAGCCGTGGAGAATGTAGCTATGTTTTTGTTTTTCGGCAGGTGAAGCTCTTGTTGCGAGTAGTTACATAAGCGGACGGGAACCCTTTTCTTTGAGTCAACCGTGACCAAACAGCCCGCCACACTCAGTCCTATTGCGAGCCCCTCTATAGGTTCAACGACTCCTATGTGTCCCTCATCAATCTGAGCTGACATCGTTCCCACACAGATTATCTCTGACCGAGACGGCACCACTGTTTCTCTCGTCCTAACACTAACGCCCGCGTGTGTTAGCGAGCCCTGTTTCGCGCTCTGTTCCCCACAGTCCACTCGTGCAACGTACTCGGCCTCTCGATTTGCTAATGGGACCAAAGCCCCGCGACAGGAAAGGCAGCTCTGGCTTAATATAAGATCGATGCCATGCTGCCGTAACAGGTCCTGACCTACGAGGCCCGATATACCATCCGGCAACGACACAGCATCGGAACAAATGTAGCTGGGATGGTCAAAACTTTCGTTCCCGATTGTGAAGCGCAAAAGGTACAGTCCTCCCGTGCCGAGGTCAGCTCCTGTGATGCCCACAAATCTTACTTTCGGAGATTCTCGGGCCTCATGCACCTGCCTGTATCCCTTCCCTGTCAGCAGATCAAAAAACTTTTGCTTAAGGAGCGTTATCCGGGAGCCAGTGTCAACCAACAGATTGCAAGTGACCCCGTTTACCACGAATTTGGCAATCGGGCAGGATTCTCCAAAAACGCTTACAATAGCACAGCTATTACTGCTCTCCCCCCAAACCGGCGCGGCTGAGGGGGACTCTACGCGTTTTTTGGCACAATATATCTTTGTTCCATCCCCGTGTAGGTCGGCGCGAGCTGCTGCCCATTTGGCGTACCAGATTCGCGGTTTAGCTCGGGACAGTGTCTGGCAACGTGTCCGTACCCTCTGCAAGCATAACAGCGAACCTGCCTCCTTTCACGGTTCCGGAAATTGCCCCTGTTATTCAACTGTAGGCCTTCCGCGAGGAGCGCCTCCAGCCGGTCTAGCCTATCGGTCAACTGAGTAACATTTGCGTCGGAGCTTGCACTTTTTGGCTCTGTTACAAGCCGCACCTTCTCCTCACTGGAGACAAGCAACTCATTACGCTCCTCGTCTACAGCTGCCTCTACCGCTCCCTCAAAAGTAGACGGCGCCTTAGACAGAACAAACCTACGCACCGGATCCCTGAAGCCAGTGATGAACTGGGACGTCATCTGCTCCAGAAGCAGCTCTCTGGCGTGCTTTTGCTTCGAACTATCAGGCCCCGGTTCTCGCGCTAGGGTTTCGTTCCCAAGGAAGCGAAGGCGGGAGGCAAACGCGCGTGCGTCTTCTCCCGGCTTCTGCCGAGCGTCGAGGAACCGCCTGAGCTTTACGCTAGAAGGTTCCCTGTCAAAATATTTAAACGCTAGCTTTTTAAATTCAGCCAACGTGCCCGCCTTCCTGACTCCCTCATCTCTCCAGGCAAAATCATGTGCTGCCCCTGACATGCGACATTTCGCCATTCCCAGCTGTTCTGCATCCGTTAACCCGCCCATTTTGCACACCTGCTCCAACATGTCAAAAAATTCAATAGACGGCCCCTGACCGTCGCCAGTGAATCTCTCTACCATGTTTGCTAATGCAAGTACGCTTGCCCCAAAGGGCTGTGCACTCGAGTGGGCTTCTTCCATATTAGACCAAATATAGTCAGTGCCTCAAGCTCCTCTCGCCGGGGGTGCAGTCCAGCTTTTGCCCAATGATTTAAGTGTGGACCCCACTTCTGACACCATAGTGATGAACCAGTTTCTTAAAATGGCCCTGGGTCCACACTGGGCATGAGGAGATTGATGCACAGACTCCAAAATGATTTTGAAGTGATTTAATTAAAGCATCTGGCTCGATGCCGCTTACGGGACAGAAGCTGGGCTCATCGTCGCCGGGGCTGAGTGAGCGTGGTGTGGCACGGGCTCGATGAATGGCTGGTTGTCTGCAGCGGCCGGGCTGGGAGTTCCTCGTGGCTGTGCTGCCCTCGTTCTCGGCTGGTCGTTGGATGAGCTGCCAGGCGTGGAGGCGCATTGGCGAAGGTCGAACGTTAGCGACAGCTAGACCCCGGGCTCAGGTCAATGCGCAGCCCCAGTCTTCTGCCTCGCTCCGTCTCCGGCCCTCTCGTCCACTCGCCCCGATCGCTCTCCCCCTTCCTCCCGTCGGAAGCCGACGGGAGGAAGCCTTTGCTTCTTTCTTCAGCCGTGGCCGCGCCTTTGTCCACTCCCCCGTGGCT